>NW_013617419.1:68271-82403 GCF_000695525.1 Brassica oleracea var. oleracea | reverse complement strand
GGTAAGCTTTGGTCTCCTTCAGAACAGTTCATGGCTACCTTAGATCTTGGTCGGATCAGTTGTATAAGTTATGATACAGTTCAATTCTTGTTTAGTTTCGGTTTGAATTCATCTCTTAAAACAGTTTGCTAAGCTCTTATGGATTGATTGGACTTAAACCAAACTGAACTCAGTCTGATATTGTCCTGAACTGTTGTTAACTGAATATAACTGAACTGATCTGATCTGGTATGAGAGGAACCGAGCTTGAACTTAATTTATTTAAGTTGTTTAGCCTGAACCGAACTGTCGGATTGTTGATGTTCTGAACCTTGTTCAAGAGGAACTCAAGTCTTGTCCAAGCCAGTTTCAAGACTGTCCTTTAGGTGAGTCTAGACAGAAGATGAGATAGATCATGAATGAGTACATGATTGAGTTTAAATTGTAGTATCTCAATTAGATAGTAAAGTCTTTGAATCCTTTAAGAAGTGTATGGTGTTTACTTAGTGTAAACACTTATACTTAAAGATTAATCAAAGGTTAAAGTGAGGTTAATCATAATCATAGTACTTGTTCTCAAGTACGAATCTTAATTATGAAATAATCATGGTTTTGATTATGGATTAATCTTGGTTTAATTAAGAATTAATCTTGGTTTAATTGAGAATTAATCTGAGATTAATTAAGGAGTAGTCATGATTAATTAAATACTAATCTTGGATTAATTACAGATTAATATGAGATTAATTATGGATTAATCTGGGATTAACTAAGAGTTAATTATGATTAATTAAGGATTAGTTATGGATTAATTTTAGAATAATTATGGAAGTAAGATCACGTGAAGTCTTATTATTATTCAATATCCCTAAAGTCTCCGCATTACCGTGAATTGGTCCTGCGAACGGAACAAGGTCATGAAGACACGATGATGGGGTAGCTCCCTGGAGACCGTGTACTGCATGACGATGCAGTGTCGGTTTGTTCATACCGGACATTCGACAATGATGGTGATGCTAACTCACTAGTCTCGGTTAGCCTTAGTGGCTTCTCGGGTCTAGTATATATATTGTATTATATGAGTATGGTAACCGGCGGGTGTTGTGGAAGTGATGTTTAAAATAAGAATTCACAATGATGATCAATATTAAAGTATAGTACTAGTACTTGCATGATCATATATATGTATTTGATAATTGTTTGGTTTATTATTGATTGTGTTGTGATTCTAGATTCACTGAGTAAACTAGTTTCTCATGACTCATTCATGTGTGCAGGTAACCCTTAGGTGGGAGACATTTTACTCTTTTGGACAGAAGGAGCGGCCAACCAGCGGTAGTATTTTGTTGTCCTCGCAACGTACCTTTTGATGTATATTTACTTAAAACGTTGTTGGGCGATAGGCCGTAGGATAAAACTATAACACTTTGTAAGATGTTTAAAGTAAATAAATAATGTATAAAAGATGTTCATAAATCACGAGTTCTCATATGATATTAGTCCTTGTACGGGACGAACTAACTATCGAATATTGCTTTATCGGGTTGAAAAGCCTAGAGTAATATCCGATAGGAGTGTCTGTGTTCTTTGGTTGTTGGTCTAAGGCGAGCGGATTTATTTCGAGAACCTCGGGTCGACCATCAGGGAACATCGACCGTGTCATTTCCGGTTATCTACGTTCGGGGGTGTCACACCCATAACCTCTGTAATTGTATTATTTGCCATACGAACTCTTCCTCCATCTGTAGTCTTTAAATCAATGAAGAGATCCCGTCTTGGTGTCATATGAAATGTACAGCATGTATCAAGAATCCACTCATCTCTATCTGATTCTGCTGAATTAACCTCTGCAACTAGTAGACCAACTAGATCCTTGGCATCATCTTTAGCCATAGATGACTCTCCTATGTCTGATCCCTACTTCTGATTCTTGTTTCTGTCAAGCCACTTGTAGCACTGCTTCTTGAAGTGCCCAGCATACACGCTTGCCTTCTTTCAACTTAGATCTTGACCTATGCTTGCCTTTATCTCCATGTGAGTTAGAGGACCTACTCTCTGTCCTTCCTCTCACAAAATTGCTTCACCAGATGTTCTAGAACTGGGAGCATCCTTATACTCCATCTCCTTAGACCTCGCTGCACTTACTGTTTCATCAACTCTGATAACTTCCCTGCTATACTTCAGAGTTTCTTTCAAGGAATCATATCGGCTCGACAAAGCGTTGAGTAGTAGAATTTCTTGTACCTCCTCTGGAATCTCTATGCTGAGGTTGTTGAGATCAGCTATAAGCTTCAAGAAAACATCAACATTCTCATCTACCGTTCTTGAACTTGCATCCGAAAGGAATAGACCTTAAGCTGAGCGTGGACTCTGTTTGGCAAGGTCTTGGCCATGTAGAAACGATCCAGTAGCTCCCACACCTCTGCTGCTAAGGTACAGTTGTCCAGTTTCCTTAGGACGTGATCACCGACGCTCATAAAGATGAGATATATGGCTTTCTCATCGCGTTCCAACCTCGATTCTTCATCTTTAATTGACTTCTCCTTAGAGTCCTCATCTTCACCGTCTTCATCCTTCGTAATCTTCGAATCTTTGGGTTGCGGAGTAAGAACATCCTTCAAACCTCTCACGCTGAGATGCGCAAGCATTCTTTTCTTCCAAATCCCAAAGTCTCCCGTGCCATCGAACATCGATATCGCGAATTCGATCTTGTGAGTCTTCATCTCGAAATCGATTGATTTCTAATCTTGATCGTGTCTTTGGAACTTTCGCCGAATCTTGTAACCACAACTCTGATACCAATTTGTGAAGATCGAACGCCTTTGATCTTCTTCTTTGAACTCTAATCTCGAACCAACACGATCAATCTGTTGACCCGGTGTTCACCGCACTTCTCCGTTAACTAGGAGAAGCCGCTATATCTCACCGGAGCTGGGATCGAACCAGCAACACTATACTGCTCACAAGCGAGCTCTGTTACAACTCGATAACCTCGCTCTCTCTTCTCTATCTCTGCGTCTGATACAATCTTATCAGCTCAACAGACTTAACCTATTAACCATAAGATCCTTAGTCTTTATACATTAGACTAATTCACTCTACTCACGTGTACACTCACACGTGTGGTCAACTATAGAAAGAGACCGGTTTAATTGATCGTTACAGACTAACCGGACTTAATTACAATCCTATCTAAACCAATCAACTTAAACCAAGCTAGCTATAGTAAACCTACCTTGTCTACATCCTTCAGAAACAAAACAAGTACAATTTCTACACTAAATATTACTTTCCAAACATCATTCCAAAAAGATATTCGTTTATGAAATAATATCTTATAAACTCTTTAATCTTTCCACTGGTGTTTTATAGTGCCAATCGCGCCAGGGTCCAAAACATCGTCACCAAGACTATCGATAGGGCCGATACCTTCTAAGAAGTACTTCATTTACCCAAACAAACAACATTCTCTCATGTGACCTATAATCATTATAATCTCTAAACAATCATAAAACACCACAATAACAGATAACAAGGATGGCATGTAATTCTAGTCTGGAGACGCTTCATTATTTTCTAGCTTTGTATGATTGTATCTTTAATATATGGTGGCTCCTCATTTGGTAGGAAGAGACGGGTTCCTAAGCTTAACACTTCCTATATTTGAAGCAAGTGGACTAGGGTAGTGGTTATTAACCAAACTGATCCAAACCAAAGAGTTCAGTTTTCGGTATAGCTCGGTTAGGAAGTTTCGTTCGATTCGAGAATTGATTAGTTCGGTTTTCAAAAAAAGAAGAGAGATTAAACTAAACTATGTCGATATTAACCAAAATTCCAAACCAAACTAACCTAACTAACAAAAAACCAAACCGAATAACCGAACTAACATAAATAACCAAACTTAACCGAAATTTACCAAATTTTTTAACCAATTTAAACTGAAATTTAACTGAATTTAAAACCTTTGGTTAAGTTCAGTTGACTTTTGAAAACGCATTATTCAAAAATCAAATCAAACCGAACCAAATGTTTTTTGGTTTAATTCGGCAAGATTTTGACTAAACCGAACTAGCCAAGTTGTGAACTAACTGATCCGAAAACCTGATCTAGCCGAATCTACATGTCTAAAGACCCATCGCTTTCTTAGTGAAGGAAATTGTGATATTACTTTTTGTATATTTATATAATATTTATTTATAAGGTTTAATCATTTGACTAATTTTCTTGCACTTAGAAATGTTCTTACCATCTACATCGAGAACACACACCTTGAAGAACTTAAAGAGAATTATTTTATGCATGTTGCATCATGCATGTTTAACAATGATATAAGCAGATAAAAGATGTATATAATAGGCAAAATAATATATTATAATGTAAACCGATCCCATGAACAAATAGCAAAAACTGTGTCAAGTCAACTTGCGAACTATTTTTAATTGTTTGTTTATTCGTAGAACTAGTAAAAGAGTATAACAAACCCCATTTTTATTACTTTTGTTACGTATACTACTCTCTTACAAAGTATTGTAATGATATATCGAATAATATTCAATAAAAGAAAAAGTAAACGTCACTTTTTGAATTTGCCAAACCTTTTTTCTTGGGTACATTTTTCGTTTGCTAGCATTCAGGAAAGCTCAGCTTGTCATTACATCACATCTTTTGCCAATTTCTTAACCAATGAAACTTTCTTTCGCTGAAAGAGAAAAGAACCTTTCACATATTAAAATACATTTTGTAGTGATTATCTACCTATATGTCCATACAAAAATGACAACCTTGTTTTAAAAGAAACTGGGTAGAAAAATATCAAAAAGAAGTAACAATAAGAATAAAAACCTTTTACCAAAAAAAAGTAGAAGAAAAACGAAGATAAAAGTGCAATTAGAGTCTGAGTAATTTTGTTGTCTGGCCAAGAATACCAGCAAGTGAAAAGGCAGAAAAGAAATATCACAACAAATCCACAATTTATGGAGCAAAATCAACAGATTTATTATGCAACTATGGAGAAATTAAAAGTTCATAAAACAGTTTCTTTTTGTTGGGACCGAGTATAATAAGGAATAGTATCCCAAACAAATACCAAAATTTGTGGAGGATATGTATGATATATAGGGGTCATATATATATATATACATTTTATTTTTGCTTAACAAAATAATAAAATTAAATTTTAAACATTAATCTCTAAAAATCATTATAAACCCAGAACTTAAATTATAATCCCTAAAAAAATTGAAATTCTAAAACTTAAACAAATTAATACATTTTTCTTTCAGTTTATAAAGAAAATATTGAAAAAATGAAAATGGTAAAATAGTGAAAAATAAACATATAAAAGCATAGTAAAACATAAAATATATAAACAAAAAATGGTGCTAAGCTAAGAGTATTTCCAAATAAAAATACTGTTTTTATAATAGAAGTTTCACTTCAAGCTTAATTTATATTGGAGTGAAATATTAAGTAATGAATAATAATAATTTTGTTATTCTATTTTTGAAATAACCTCATTTATATTCTATTATAAAATAATGTCTCTAATAAATTCATAAAAGTAAACATGTTTTAAGAAATAAAGAACTCTTGTAGTATGTTTGTTACAAAAAATATTAATACTAAACGTGTAAAAATGATACGATTTACTTTCCTAAAATACTAATTACTCATTACACACCTGATCACCAAAATTAATTTCTTCAACCTTGGTTAAAAAGTGGAGAATCCCATTGGATTTGAAAACATGGGAAATCAAAAATTTGGGTACTTGTGGAGTAACAATAAATTAGTGGGATATATCTGTAGTTATCCAAAGTCCTAGCCAACGAATAAAAAAAAAATTACAATTCCTGTTATTTAAATTTTATTATATAAAAAATAATAAATAAATAAAATTGTTCTCCGGAAAAGAAAGGGAAGCACTCTTGTGAGAGAAAGAGAGAGAGCTAGCGTCCATTTGAGAAAGAAAAAGGCCAAAACTAAGACCAAAACCCATCATTCCTTCGTCTTCTTCTCCATCCTCTCTCTCTCATGGAACATTAGATTCCAAATATTATATATCTACGATCAAGCATTATCATCTGCTTGGCTTACAATTCTGAAATGGATCTTCATTAACATTCTCATTTCTTGATTTTAAACAAAAAAAATTTGGGATAATTTATCATCTGAAATTCTGCATTTTTTTTTTGAAAAAAATCAAGAGAGAATAAAAAGTTGGAAGCTTTTGATTTCGTCCATCTTCTGTTTTTTTTTTTTTTGGGGGTGAATTGTGATATTTCATTGTTGATTTAATAATGGCTGAGGTTCACACTGATGTTGATTCTATCGTCACTGACGGAACTGAGAAGAGCCTGGTGACGGATTCTAAACCGGAACCGGAATCGGGCCTCAAACCCAAATCCGAACCGGATGTTGATCAAATGAAGAAGCTTGCGCTGAATCCTGAAGCTAAGGAGTTTGTCCCTTCTTACAAGAAGAAGAAGAGCAATCAGTCTCTGTCTTGTGACGATTTTGCGACCGCTAAGAAGAAGCAGTCTGGTGATGAGGACAACAAAAAGGATGGCAATTTCCGGAGGGTAACAAACTTTTTTTTTCTGTTTGATCTTGAAAAAGTTTGATTCTTTATCCTTTAAATGAATTTGATTGATTGTCTTTTTAAAGTGACGTTAGTTGTGTTCTTATGTTAGAAAGTCTCTAGCTTGGAGTTTCATTGATGTTTGGTTTTGTGGATTACAGAGAGGAAACAATTATAACCAAGGGAGGAAAGTGAGGCTAACTGGAAGAGCTTCCAAGGCTCAAAGAGAGGATAGTATCAGAAGAACAGTATATGTCTCTGACATTGATCAAAGTGTAAGTTACTTTAGTAAGTCTCTCTCTTCAGGTTTTCACAAACAAAAAAAAAAAATTCTATTTTTTATATTCTTCTTTCTGATTAGGTGACTGAGGAAGTCTTAGCTGGCTTGTTCAGCAGCTATGGACAAGTAAGTTGAAATCCACAAGCTTTATTGTTGTCATCCTTTTCTTTTGTATGTGGTTAAGTAACACTGCATTATTTTTCTAAAGGTTGTTGATTGTAGAATCTGTGGAGATCCACATTCAGTTCTTCGCTTTGCCTTTGTTGAGTTCTCTGATGACCGTATGTTAAAGCTGTCTGATTCTTTATCACAAACTTCAGGTTTTGATTTTACATTAGTTAGGAAGTTTTTTTCTGTTTTCAAACAGATGGTGCAAGGGCTGCTTTAAGTGTAGGTGGAACAATGATTGGTTATTACCCAGTTAGGGTCTTGCCTTCTAAAACTGCTATTCTTCCAGTCAATCCCACATTTCTCCCCAGGGTAATAAAACGAAGTAGATTTTACAGTTCTAGTTTTCAAAACTGAAACTTTTATGGCTATTTGTGTTTGTATTCAGTCAGAAGATGAGAGGGAGATGTGTTCAAGAACCATCTACTGCACTAATGTTGACAAGAATGTAAACACTTTGTCCCAGTTAATGTCTATCTTTCATTTTGTGTATAAGTTCTTGGTTTTAAGATTACTTGTTTTAAACTTGCAGGCCACTGAAGATGATGTCAAAATCTTCTTTGAGTCTGCCTGCGGTGAGGTTAGTCTAGAACCCGGAAACTACTACTACATGTTCTTTCTCTCTCAATGATAATAACACTTGTTCTGTTATACAGGTAACTCGCATAAGGCTTCTTGGTGACCAGTTGCATTATACTCGCATAGCTTTTGTAGAATTTGCCATGGTAAGCTCCCTCAGATTCTGTTGAAAACCACACTTCTTTTGTGTCTTGTTTCATTAGTGTTTTACAAGTAAAGGCTTATGATTCGTAGTTATACTGAATTTGTTTTTGTTTGCTTTGGGGATGAAATATAGGCAGAGAGTGCAGTTGGGGCGCTCAACTGCAGTGGAGTAGTCTTAGGATCTCAACCGATAAGGTAACATATTTTTTACTGAATATATGTAATAAACCTTTTATTGACTTTCAAAATTTGACATGTTCCTTCAGGGTAAGCCCTTCAAAGACACCAGTGAGACGAAGATTCAGCCGATCACCATCCACAAACTAGGAGAGAAACAGAACCCGAGTGGCTTTGTTGGTGCAGAAGAGTGGTGCAACATTTCGTTTTTTTTTCCTTTAGTAATTTTTTCTTTTATCTTTTACTTTCTCTAGAGCGGAGTTATATCTCCAGTTCTATTGTATCTGGAAACGAAAACAACGATGAACATGCTTCTTAAACTTGGGGTTCTTGTTCTGAGACTCATTTGAGTTTACACTATCTTTCTCAAATGGAATTTTTTTCGTTTTCGTTTTGTAATCTTTATCCGGAAAAAAGTTTCATGATCTCTTTGGAGTTGATTCTGAGCCAAGCTTCTTTGAACACTGATTTACTATTTTATTGTAAACTATGAGAATTAGTATATGGACTAGATCGTAACTTGCGCGTCCGCGGGGATGTTTGTTTTTCTATTTTATAAATAAATTTTTATTTGTATTAGTTATAATATATATTTTAAAATTTACCCGTTCAAATAATTATTTAATATGATATTTCTAAACACAATAATTTTATAGTTTATATTGAGTAATTTTATTTTATCATATAAACCATCAGTTGTATGATCTATATTTTTAGAATATGATCCGTATATCCGCACAAATGCATTTTTTTTTATGGATCAAAATTTTATGATAATATACAATAAAATTGTTGTTTATACTATTTTTATGGATTAAAATTTTATGATAATGTATAGTAAAATTGTTGTATATACTATATATTATGTATATATCTCTATAATATTATTTGAGAAGTTTCCTATGTGTCGCTCTTACGTAAATTTTCATGATGGTTGATTACACTTATACCCTTAATGAATTAAAAATATTACATTTAAAATAGTATTATTTATTTTTTATTTAGTTTCCTTTTTAAAATTTTCCAAAAAACATATACATATAATAAAAAAGAATTTTTTTATAAAGTTAAAAAAAACGAATTGAAAAACGAAAATATATGTATGTATAATATGATTTAATAAAAAAAGAAAAGTTCGCAAAATAGTAATATTACATTTAAAAATATTTTTAAATAACATAAAATATACTTTTGAAGTAATAAAATACTTTCTTTATAGAGAAATTCCCCAAAATACCATTTTTAAAGTACCACTTTTCATGTTTACACTAACCACTTTTATCCTCATCTTTAATGAATGGAAAAGACATTTATAACTCTTTGATTAACTTCGACAAAAAAAAATATGGTTAACCGATCTAAACTTAAAACATCAACTTTAAACCATAAATCATCAACTGTAAACCCTAAACCATGAAACATCAACTCTAAACCCTAAACCCCGAAACATCAACTCTAAACCCTAAACCCCGAAACATCAACTCTAAACTCTAAACCCTAAACCCTAAACCTTCAAATATAACCTCTAAACTCTAAACGTAAACCCTAAACCCTAATTCTAAACTTAAAACATCAACTTTAAACCCTAAATCATCAACTCTAAACCCTAAACCTTGAAACATAAACTCTAAACCTAAACCCTGAATCATCAACTCTAAACCCTAAACCCTAAACCTTCAAATCTAAACCATTAACGTAAATCATAAACACTAAACCCAATATTTTTCTGAAATTCGAACCCCAAACCCTAAAACCCTAAACCTTCAAATCTAAACCCTAAAACATCAACTCTAGGGTTTTAGGGTTTGGAGTTTAGGGTTTAGAGTTTAGGATTTAGAGTTGAAGCTTTAGGGTTTAGGGTTTAGAGTTGATATTTCAGGGTTTAGGGTTAATTTTTTAGGGTTTAAGGTTTAGAGTTTACTTTTTAGGGTTTAAGGTTTAGTGTTGATAGTTTAGGGTTTAGAGTTGAAGTTTAGGGTTTAGGGTTTAGAGTTAATGTTTTAGGGTTTAGAGTTAATGTTTTAGGGTTTAGATTTAAAGGTTTAGGGTTTAGGGTTTAGAGTTGCTGTTTCGGGGTTTAGGGTTTAGAGTTGATATTTCAGGGTTTGGAGTTTGTATTGAAAAAAAAATAAGGTTTAGGATTGATGGTTTAGGGTTTAGGGTTTAGGGTTCTTATTTCAAAAAGAAATATAGGGTTTAAGATTGATGGTTTAGGGTTTAGAGTTGAGTTTTAGGGTTTAGGGTTTGAATTTCGAAATAATATAATTCGAAAAAAATTTAAAAAATTATTTTAAATTTTTTTAGATATTTTATTTATTTGAATATTTATTTATTATATATATATAGAACAACAGCATAAGAGCTTTTTACCACTTGGTGAATAATGTATTTTTGAAAATGTCCCTTTAGTGAAGGTAAAGATGAAAAGTGGTAGTATGAAAGTGGTAAACATAAAATTTCCCCTTTTATATATATATATATTTTTTTTTCTTAGATGAAAATTATAAATTTGTATGTAATGTGATTTCATTAAAAATAATTTACAATAATAATCTTGATGTTATAAAAAGAAATATTATTTCTCTTAAAATTTTTTTAAACAATACAAAAAAATTCAAAATAATAGAAATATTTTTATATATCTATCTATTTTCTTAGATGATTACATAAAATAATTAAGTAACATAAACAAATATATGTTTTATTGACGTAAAATAGTTTATAATTAGTATTATTGAAATGTTTTATTTATTTTTCATATATTTAGTTGACTATAATATATTTTAATTACAGAAAAATATCAATAATATTTTACTTATATAATATTATTTTCAAATACAATCACAATTTTCTTTACTGTTTATTTTTAAGAGATATTAAAAAAACTAAAAATAAATTTTAAAAATAAACATCGTTCGATCAAATAGTTACAAATAGTTCAATGAAGTAGATATATTATATTTTATCATTATCAAGGTAATTTTTCTTAATATTAAATTTTCTTTTAAATTTTATGTTTTTATGTTTGTGGAACTTAATAGAATAATAATTAAAATACCAAAGCAAATCTGAATTTTCATTTTTAAGATTATTTAAAATAAATTCCAGTTTCCAATCAATAAATCAAAGGCATAAAGTTATTTAGAATTTGTAAAATATTTTAATTATTGTAAATATTGATATGTGTTCATGAGCTTCCAAAAATGTATGAGTTACTTATGCATGTAACTTCCTATTGATCATCGCTTTATTTTCTAATATATTTTCCAAAAAACATCAACATATTTTTTTTTTTGTCATCAACAAACAGACTCATATATACTCTGCGAACCAAACCGGTAACTCCGCATCCATGTGAATGACGAAAGACGATTGTTTTCTGGCACATCGTGCTAGACTATCCGCCTTTTGATTTTCCGTCCGGGGTACATGAATGATCGTTGATCTAGTAAAACGTGTTTTCAGTAGCTTTATGTCGTGCAGGTAACTCTCAAACGCCAGACATTCCTCTGGTTCCGAAACCATCTTCACCAATTGAGAACAATCCGTAGCAAAAGTAACCTGAAACTGATGTAAATTCCTCATACATTCCATTGCCCATATCAAAGCTTCCATCTCTGCATGAAGAGGTGAAAGACATGCCCTAGTATTCCTTGCACCCATCAATCCCTGAAAGCCCTCGAGTATGCTATACCATACTTGACCTGAATAAGGTTCTTTATCTTTCCAGGAACCATCTATAAAACACCAACGACCAACCCTCGGTTGCCGATTCAAAACCTCATTCTTTGGTGGAGCTTGCTTAGTCTCAATCACCTGGGCCTCAGCCCAAAGTGTTGATTCAGTTTCTGCAAGCGTAAGTGTATCTTTTGAGTCAATATCCAAATTACTAAAGACCTTGTTATTCCTTCCTTTCCAAATATACCATAGTATCCACGCAAAATGATGATCTTCCATCTTCGGGAGTACCGTCCATAAAAGATGATCCATATTTGTAAATAGTGAACTTGTGGGAAATTAGACTGGGTTAGACGGTATCTTTGACAAAGCCCAAACTTGACGCGCAGGAGGGCACTCAAAATACACATGGTTTATTGATTCCTCCCCAGCTCCACATCTAATACAACAAATATCTCCATTCAATCCTCTTGCTTGCAGATTCTTCTTAACAGCTATACATCCTGATACCATTTGCCATAAAAAATGCTTAAGCTTTGGAGGACATCTCACCTCCAAACAGAAAGCTTTTAGAGTATCCACTGTGGGACCATAACAAGCTTGTGGTTTTGCCTTGTCCGGATAGACCCGTTCTAGTTGATATCCTGTTTTAACCGAATATTTTTCATTATTTGTGAAATGCCATCCATTCCTATCCACCAATTGAGTCTTACTCAAAGGAATACTTTCAATAATTTGAGCGTCCTGGGGATCCACCAAATCCCGGATTACTTGCGACTTCCAAGTTCGTGAAATTGGATCTATCAAAGAGTCCACTGTGAGGTCCTGATAAGTGTCATGTTGATTTTTGTTTGCTGGTCTCGGGCGAGTGGTTGGGATGCCATGGATCACTACATACAGAGATAGAGGACCCCGTTCCCACCATTTTGATTAGTCCTTTGCTAACCAGAGATCTAGCAGATACAATACTCCTCCAACCGTACGGCGGAGAGTATGAACGAATCAGTTCTAGGGGTGAGGCATTCCTATAGTACCGTCCTTTAAAAACTCTAGCAAAAAGAGTTGAAGGCTTCTCTATCAGCCTCCACAATTTCTTTCCAAGCATAACCGTATTGAAATCTGTTATGTCCTTAAAGCCTAGACCTCCTTCGTCCTTGTTTGTACATACTTTGTCTCATGACTTCCAGTGCATACCCCTTGTATTTCTCCATGGGCTCCACCAAAATTTTGATACCACACTCGTCAATTTTTTCACCGTTGCTTTTGGTAGCCGATAAACAGACATCACATGGTTAGGCAAAGCCGTGACTACTGATTTAATGATAACTTCCTTTCCACCTTTGGAAAAAACTTAAACGTCCATTCATTCACCATATTATTCAAACGGTCCTGGACAAAACCAAAAACATGTATCTTGGATCCCCCATGACTCTCCGGCAGACCCATATATGATCTCATCCCTCCTAAATATCCATAGGATTTCTCTCAATTCCTGTCTAGTGGACTCCTCAATCTTATGTCCAAATTGAATCGAGGATTTCTGAAAATTAATCAATTGGCCCAAGACCACCTCATATTCCTTCAGAATCCTAAGAATAGTATGACATTCTTCCTTCTGTGCCTTACAGAAAAAGAGACTATCATCTGCGAACAACAGATGAGAGATTGAAGGACAAGCTCTTGCCACTTTCATTCCCGTGAAATGATTTCCTCTTTCAGCCTTCTTAATATTAGCAATCAAAGACTCAGTACACATAATAAATAGATAAGGGGATAAGAGATCCCCCTGCCGTAAACCTCTTTGAGGAACTATATGTCTACGGGGCTGCCCATTTAGCAAAACATGATATTGAACCGATGATATACATTCCATAATTAATTTAACCCAATGCGGATCAAAACCCATCCTGAGAAGTAGCGCTTGAATAAAACCCCACTCCACCCAATCATACGATTTGCTCATATCCATCTTGATCGCCATATATTTACTTTGGCAAGCCTTATTAGTCCGCAGTCCATGAAACATTTCCTGAGCAATAAGAATATTATCTGAAATCAACCTTCCTGGTACAAATGCTGATTGTGTCTCCGATATTAACCGTGGGAGGCATAATTTCAACCGCTGACATAAAACCTTCGAAATAATCTTGTACCCTACATTGCACAAGCTAATTGGCCTCAACTCAGACATCCTTGTAGGCCTTTCTGGGATCATACAGATATTGGTAATATTTAGCCTTGAATCCATGTCTCATGCGATCAAAAAATTATTCACCATCGCAACCAAATCATTTTTGATGATATACCATGCATGTTGGAAAAAAAGTGCCGTCATTCCATCCGGTCCTGGGGCTTTTTACCGGATGCATCAGGAACAAAGCCTGACGAACCTCCTCCTCCGTTGCTGGCCTCAGCAGCCCATTATTCATCTGTGGAGTAATAGACGTAATTATTTCCTCTAGAAAATTGTCAAAGTCTGAAGGAGAAGTAGTAGTAAACAAATCTTCGAAGTAGTCCACCGCCACCTTTTCTACACCATTTTCTTCC
>NW_013617419.1:66555-68042 GCF_000695525.1 Brassica oleracea var. oleracea | reverse complement strand
GTGCTTTTTTGAGCCCCTGAATTTTGTCCTTTCCATAAGGGGGGTTATTTTTTCGCCATGCTGCACTTTCATGTCGAGAATTACTAATCTTTGAAACAACATCCCCTGTTCGTCCTTCATTATTTTCCAGCCAGCCTGAAGCAATCGATTCCATGAGGCCATCCTGTCCAATCCATCGTTTATCAAACCTAAACTGCCTTCGTCTACGGTAGACTTTATCTTCCAAAAAAGTGACCACTGGCCGATAGTCAGACGCAACCCTCCCTAGGTACTCCGTATAAGAACAGGGAAAAAGCGTGTGCCAATCTTCATTCGCTAGAGCCCGATCTAGCCGACATCTGATCGTTACTGCCCCCTTTCCTTTTCCCCTTCTCCCCTGCCATGAAAAAGTGTTTCCCCGAGCTGGAAACTCCAACAAACCACAGTTTCTAATCATATCATTGAAGGGGACAAAAGAACTTGCGCTTCTTGGAGAACCTCCATTTTTTCATGATTTCCGGTAATCTCGTTTAAATCTCTAATAATGAACCAAGGGTCTTTTCTCGATAACCCATACCTCGTCAACCGTTCCTATACCTGTTCCCTCAATTTTTCCACCGGTTCCCCATACACAAATGTAAAATAAACTTTTTTCCCAAGTGTCACTGCCTCTACATCAATCATCCTATTACTCGAATAAAGAATATGAACCTAGTATTCATTATTGTAAAAAAGCGCTAACCCCCCCCCCCCTCCATTAGGATCCACTGTCACCAAGAAATCATATCCCACATGTGATTGAAACTTTTGTACAAATTCAAAATCCTGCTTAGTTTCTGATAAAGATAAAAAATCCGGTTTATGTTTATGCCAAATTTCCCGAAGATAACTCATTGTCCAATGACTTCCCATTCCTCGACAATTCCAACTTAGGATCTTCATAAAATTACAATTTGATCATGCTCCCAAGAGCTAGAAAATGGGGCTTGAAGATACCCAACCATTTTAAACAAATTAAATTCCAAAAACTCCCATCCAAAAGAGAGTACCCAATACTCCTGAACCAATCCAAAAACCAGTACCCAATGGTCTTGAACCAATTTTAAAAAATTGTCCCACCACCGCGATACGCGACTACGTCGGGGCCCACTACCCCAACATCTTGTATCGATATATTGACTATACCACCATTTCCATTTTCTCCAGTACACAGACCCTTGTATCAGCTCCACAAATACAATAAGAAAAACAAAACGTATTATTAAAAGCCATAGATTATAATTCCTAGCAGCTGTCGATACAATAAGACAGATCATATTAACCCAACACCAAAATAAATACCACAACTTGATAGTTCGTGACCAAACACCAAGTCCCTCCCGCCAGCCATCACGATCCATATGCATATAGATAAACAAAGTAGACTTGCGAGGCATACCATTCGATACTAACACCATCACCCCAACCAAGAAGTATACCATTCGATACCAAGCCAACCATAATAATCA
>NW_013617419.1:35177-66468 GCF_000695525.1 Brassica oleracea var. oleracea | reverse complement strand
GCCAAGAATCCAAAACACCATAAATATTCCAATACATCACCATATCATGATTGCTAACATGAAGATATGCCAGAAACAAAAGGCCAAAACAAAGCCAAGAAGCCTCAACAGTACTACAAAATGATATGCTCACAGAGCTTATTGAAAACCCAAAAATAAAAACACCAAAGTTGACCAACCATTCCCACCAAAATTCTTCAAAGCCGATGATATCCATAAACGATATATATGGTTTTGAAGAGCTAGGTTTAGGGTTTGATGGACCCTTTTCCTCTGTCTGTTTCACACCTTCTCCGTGTCGATTACCTGCCGTTGCTTGAATGCGTTTGTGTGGTGAGAGTACAGCCTGAACGAACCTCTTTTTTGATGTTCCCTCCGCCAAAGTCGTATTCTTGAATAACACCTTGCGTGAACAATTCTTTTTCTCCTCATTACCAATGGCAATTCCCATATCACCTGCATCCCCTAGGTAATTGATAACCTCCTTGGTCTCGTCCAAAACCTCCTGTAAATTATCAGGTTCCTCAACTTCTCCATCAGTGAGGTTCTGGAACTCATCATCACCACTAATAACCTTTTCATTGCCCTCTACATCAATCCTAGTTTCATCAAACTCCATTACATCCTCCTCTACACTATGATTCCCATTTCCGACCATATCATTAGCCAACCCTAAATCATTCTCAGGGCCTAGAGATACCTTCAGATTCGATTCGCCTTGCCTCGCTTTCCTGGACTTTCCAGATCTCCATAAAATCCTTCGAGAATCCATAAGCTCCTTTCGCTTCCATCCTCCACTGAAACCGTCATGAAGATGAAGATTTACTCTCCGAGAACCACTAAAAACCTTTCGATTGCCCCTTTCAAGCCTTAGATCTCCGGGATCCCAACCTTGAATACGCATTTAAATTGATTTGATTTGACTTAATTATAATAAAAAATAATTATACTTCGAAAAAATATATGTAACTCAATAATATACTCACAACATGAGTCACTCGACTAATCCAACTTATATCTAAAATCATAAATTTAAGGAAAAATTTCATGTTTACCACTTTCATTGTACCACTTTTCATCTTTACCACCACTAAAAATATATTTTCAAAAATACATTTTTCATTAAGTGGCAAAATACTCTTATACCCTTGTTCTCTATATATATAATAAATCATTATTTAAATAAATAAAAAATAAAATAAAAATAAATATTAACTAACTATTTCAATTTAGTTATTTTGTAAAAAATATATATATGCATGAGATTTTAGAATATTATCGTTATATTAATTTATGTAATTTGGAATTAGACAATTTAGTTAATTTTTTTTTATTTCATTCCAAGCCCAATATATCTTAAGTTATACACAATCTTCCTAAAATATATTTACATATCTAAGACAACAACCACGTAAATGCAAATAAGAAATTAATCAAAATTTTAATATATAATAAAAAATATTACATTTGACTTCACATATGCAATCTAATTTACCTAAATGATACCTAAATCGACTGTAAAAACAACAAAACCGATTAGATATAACATATATAAAATCATATGTATAATTAAATTAATATAAATGATGCATAGAAATGATAAATTAATTCAAAATTAAAAGTAAATAGCAATCAATTATTATAGCATATTTACGTTATAAATATTTATACCCACGGAAAAATCACCTAGTGGAATTAGTAAAATAGTTACCGTATAATGTATGTATTTAATTATGAAATTTATATATGGAATTAATTATTTTTCCAAACAAAAATATATAAAATAAATAAATAAAACAAAGAATACAAAAACCAAGCTTTATTAAGATTGTTTGCCAAAAAAATTTAGTTAGAATTTGATTTTGGAAATACATTAATTAAAGAGGAAAATACAAAAAAATCATAAAAGGTAAGTTAATTAATAACTTATGCCGTTGTAAATAAGTTGAAAAATTAAGAGGTACTTTATTTTTATACTTCTCTTTTAATAGTATACTAGGCGCGGGTGTATTTTTAAAAAAATATGATTCTATTTATTTTTTATGGGAGAAATTATATGTTTACCACTTTCATGCTACCACTTTTCATTTTTACCACCACTAAAGGGATATTTTCAAAAATACCTTCTTCGTTAAGTGGCAAAATACTCTTATACCCTTGTTTTTTGTATATATAATAAATAAATATATAAATAAATAAAAATATGAAAAAATAAAAAATATTTTTTAATTTTTTTTTCGAATTATACTATTTCGAAATTCAAACCCTAAACCCTAAAACTCAACTCTAAACCCTAAACCATCAATCCTAAACCCTATTTTTTTTTAAAATACGAACCCTAAACCCTGAAATATCAACTCTAAACCCTAAACCCCGAAACATCAACTCTAAACCCTAAAACTTAAACCTTCAACTCTAAACCCTAAAACCTTGAACCTTCAAATTTAAACCCTAAACTTCAACTCTAAACACTAAACCTTTAACTCTAAACCCTAAAACCCTGAACCTTCAAATCTAAACCCTAAACTTCAACTTTAAACTGTAAACCATCAACACTAAACCCTAAACTATCAACACTAAACCCTAAACCCTGAAAAGTAAACTCTAAACTCTAAACCTTATAAAATTAACCCTAAACCCTAAAACATAAACTCTAAACCCTAACCCTAAACCTTCAACTCTAAACCCTAAATCCTAAACCCTAAACCCTAAACCGTAAAACCCTATAGTTGATGTTTTAGGGTTCCGATTTGAAGGTTTAGGGTTTTAGGGTTTAGGGTTTACGTTTAGGGTTTAGCATTGATGTTTTAGGGTTTAGATTTGAAGGTTTAGGGTTTTAGGGTTTAGGGTTCGAATTTCAGAAAAATATAGGGTTTAGGGTTTACGTTTAGGGTTTAGCATTGATGTTTTAGGGTTTAGATTTGATGATTTAGGGTTTAGGGTTTAAAGTTGATGTTCCGGGGTTTAGGGTTTAGAGTTGATATTTCATGGTTTAGGGTTTAGAGTTTATGATTTAGGGTTTAGAGTTGATGTTTTAAGTTTAGATTTAGGGTTTAGGGTTTACGTTTAGGGTTTAGAGTTGATGTTTTAAGTTTAGATTTAGGGTTTAGGGTTTACGTTTAGGGTTTAGAGTTGATGTTTTAAGTTTAGATTTAGGGTTTAGGGTTTACGTTTAGGGTTTAGAGTTGATGTTTTAAGTTTAGATTTAGGGTTTAGGGTTTACGTTTAGGGTTTAGAGTTGATGTTTTAAGTTTAGATTTAGGGTTTAGGGTTTACGTTTAGGGTTTAGAGTTGATGTTTTAGGGTTTAGATTTGAAGGTTTAGGGTTTAGAGTTGATGTTTCAGGGTTTAGGGTTTAGAGCTGATGTTTCTTGGTTTAGAGTTTAATATTGATGATTTAGGGTTTAGAATTGATGTTTTATGTTTAGATTAGTCAAGCATATATTTTTTTTTTGTTAAAGTTAATCAAAGGGTTATAAATGTCTTTTACCCTTTATTAAAGATGAGGGTAAAAATGATTAGTGTAAACATAAAAAGTGGTACTTTAAAAATAGTATTTTTGGCAATTTCCCTTTTTTATGTCACAATTTTGTGTTGGGCAAAAAACTCGAATTCGAAGAACCGAACTGATCCCAATCCGAATAAGTAGTACCAAATCCGAACCGAAATTGATTAAATATCCGAATTATTCAAAATTTTAGTATTTGAAGAACTGAAACCTAATCCGATCTGAACTGAAGTATTTTGGGTATCCAAAATAGATTTATATACTTATATATATTAATTATTTTAAGTTTTAATATATATAAAAACATCCAGAATATATATGATACTTTTAAGTTCGTTTAAATACTTGAAAATATATACAAATAATCAAACGTAAATATCTAAAATAGTTAAAATATACTCAAAACTCCAAAAATACTTAAATAATTATTAATTTTCTATCCAAATATTTAAACCAAACCAATTTATATGTTAAGTTAGGTACTTTGACATATGTTATTCAAATTTATATGTAATATATTCTACTGTTTACAGATTTTTTTTAAAAATTAAAGCATATAATAAATTTTAAAAATTTTAAAATAATTTAAATTGGTTATCCAAATCCGAATTGAATCCTCAAAGATCTGAACCGAACACGAAATCCCAAACAGACCCGAAAACGAACCTGAACGCCCACCCTTAATCACTATTATATATCTTATAAGTGTCGTTACAAAAATATGTTTTATCATATATTTAATTGTATTTTATACGTACCTTCAAATAAGTAATCTTATAATTAATAATATTTTATACGTACAATCATATAAATAATCACATATATTATATTTTTAAATTTCAATGTGAAATATAAAACCATAATTTTAGTTGGTATTTGAAATTGAGCTTTGTATTGTGTTTTTCTTATATATATTGAAAACATTTTTATAATGGTTATTGGAAACTATGTTAGTAAAAATCAAATTTTGAATATATGTATATTTTTGAATGAATTTTTGATATAAATCAATTTTAAATTAGTATTTTGATTTGAATATTTATATCAAGTAACTTAAATCTATTACTTTTTAGTATAATGTAGTAGACTTCCAAATTTTTTAATAACATAAATCTATATTTTTTTTTTTAAACTTACTGCTATCCATATTTCTAATCATAGCTATTTTTTTTAAGTGTTATCTATGTGGCCTAGATACATGATTTTACTATCTTATGCGAATCTAGTCCCGATATGATCCTAGGTGTAGGATGTTCAAGTCTTACGGGTCATGCGGGTCAGAAGACTACACCTATCCACATGACCCACTAGGATCATAATTTCATACCCAAACTCCGATCCGCATGATCCGCGGATTTGGGAATCTATTTTATTGCGGTTCTCCAGTTCAAGTCTTACGGGTCATGCTGCTGGTATTTCTTTGGAGTCAAAAAATGAGTTGTGACCCGCAGCGGGCGGGTCTTGCGGGGCGGATCCGCCCAGGACCACTAACGATCAGGGTGCTTCACGATCAAAAGTATACATCCTTTTCGTGGGGTACAAAATGTTCAGAGCATCTTTACCGCGGGTTCTTATGGGTTTTTTTGGGTAATTAGTAACTAAAAAAAAATAGATATTAAAGCAAGAAACGGTTCTTAATGAGGAGAAACAAGATAAGTATTTTGTCGTAAACGCCGACGATGAGCGAAACCGAAGCAACCGGCGTACCCGATGATTCCGCTCCAGCGACTTCACTCTCCGCCGATGCGACGGAGCATACACCGATCGGAGTGATTGAATCGGTGGAGGAAGCCGTAGGAGGAGCAGAGAAATGGGTGGATGATCATTCGTCTCCACGTCGTTTCAAGCTTCCCTCAAATAGCTCAAGTTTTATGTTTTCGCTCACTTTCTGGTAAGTAACAGCGTTTTTCTATTCAATTAGTATCACTTCTTCAAATAGATCTGATTTCATTTTGTTAATCTTTTGGATTTGGGTTTTATTAGTTCACACATCTTTCCCTTGCCAAAACAATCGCATCAGATTCATATTTTTATTAAACTCATGTTGTTTCTTCGGACATTAAAAACTATGTTTGTGTCTGATTTCAGATTTTAGTTGCAGAGTTTTATTTTTAATGTGATTATGTCTGCTCTTTCTAGCTTCGAGCTTAATATTACCATCTCACAAGTTCTCTCTATAACTCTTCTTACGTTGACGTATACTCTTTGACTTGGGTATCTCTACTTGCACTCATTTGTGGACTAGATCTGAATCAAATCTCGTTGTCGTGTGATGCAGCTAATAAATAACCTTGGAGACTGAGGTTTCCACTGGATCATATTGTTCCTGGTGACCTTAACCGGACTCAGGACATGGCTAACCGAACAGACAACTCCAATCCCTGGTTAGATCCTGAGCTCATTGCTTGATTTATGTTGTTAAGTTGATCACAGTATATATAAGTAGATTACTTGCTCTGTTTGCAGTTCGAATGGTAAAAAGCTGAATGATGGAATGAAACTCATTATAGCAACATTCGTTTCAACTAATAGCAACATTCAAAAATTCTTGTTAAGTTGATCACAGTATATATGGGTTTTGATACTTGCATCATTTTTATTTGCCTGAGTTCCTACTGAGTTGTTGTTGTTGATCACAGTATACATGGGCTTCCTCTTGATACTCAACGGTTTACAACGCGAGTGATTGGTGTTGCTCTGTTTCATGTTACATGTTCTTCTTTTGTTGTTTTTGTTATTGATTATGGTGTGTCATTACTTTCATTGTGAAGATATACCAAAGCTTATTCTCATTGATGTGTTGTTTTATCATAATTTTTTTTGTAAGAACCCTTAAATAAGAAACTTGCAATGGAGGACATAAAAGTTGAAAGTTCTTAACTAAGTCTCTTAACCAAATTTACTACTTAAATAATATTAAAAATTAATTAAGAGATCCTTGACTAGGGGTCTCTAGGACAATGATGCTATCACGGACTGGTTTGAAAATACGAAAGAAGCAACGTCATTTTCCGATTTAGCACTACTGCAAATCTGTAACGGACTCAAAACCCTCGATCAATCGCCTGTGACAGGACACATCACTACCGGTTTTAACGATTTTCGTTTGGTTTTAGTTTTATCATTATCAAGTTAGTTTATGATTCCTATTACTTTTATGATAAGGATTAGCTTCAGCCTTATCTTTGTTTTAGCTATACTATATATGTAGTTCTTACGATAGCCAAGAACAACACAATTCAATAAACTATTTTCCTATCTTACTTATCTCTCAAGTTATCTAGCAAGAGCTTTACTCAAGCTTCGCTTACGAACACGTAACGTCTAAGAAGATCTTTCTTCCCAACGATCATCTTTTAGGTTTGTGTATCCCCATTCTTCGAATCCACAAGTAGGGTTTCTAGTTCGGGAATCTATCCTCCTATTACCGTCTCAGTGGTATCAGAGCAATCAATACCTTAGGACCAAGCTATGGACACCAGACAAACCACCATGTTAAACGAGATGAACAAACAAATTGAAGATTTGCGTGCTTCACAAACTCAACAAAGTGAAGAGATACGCAAAGAACTCGGGGGAGAAATCTCGGCTCTCAAAGAGACATTAGAAAAATATTTTGCTAACTCCCAACCCTTTAATCAACGCGAAGGGAAACAACATGAAGAACAAACATCATCTGATCTTACCGCAGCAGGAACAGAGCACCGACGAGAACCACTAGACCGACTAGCAACAGAACAGAGCGCAACTAAAGATCAACGAAACCAGAACCAACACCAAAATATCCCCAATAGCTTGTCAACACGGCTAACAAAAATTGGATTCCCAATGTTTGATGGTTCTGAACTCCGAGAATGGATTTATCGTTGCGAGCAATTCTTCTCTATTGATAGCA
Source organism: Brassica oleracea var. oleracea (assembly GCF_000695525.1). Lineage (NCBI taxonomy): Eukaryota > Viridiplantae > Streptophyta > Magnoliopsida > Brassicales > Brassicaceae > Brassica > Brassica oleracea. Next base: position 59,065 of record NW_013617419.1, on the reverse strand, counting down.
CCCCACCAGAACTGAAGGTTCGTCTCGCCTCTCTCCATATGACAGGCAAAGCTCTACAATGGCACCATGCATATATGGCCAACCGTTATAACATGTTTCCATTATGGCTGGAATATGTTCCTGCAATATCAGAGCGCTTCAGTGAGCTTTTCGACGACCCATTATCAGAGTTAGTAAGCTTAAAACAAGGAAACGACTCTATTGACGTTTACCTCGACAAGTTCGATTGTGCTAGTACAAGAATCACACTTGCTCTAGGTCATGCTTTGAGCATCTTCTTGACAAACATGAATCAACATCTTGCTCTTCACGTCCGCCAATTCAACGTCACAACCGTACCAGCAGCAGCACGGATAGCAAAACTCCACGAGTTATCTCTGTCACACGCTCCAACAAAAACGCAGCGATCAACATTCAACTCATCTCAACGATCAAACTTCACTCCAAACAAGAACCAATACAACATCACACCACCGACTGCAACTACCACCACGGGGAATCAAAACAATAAACCACTCATCCCTAACGCACCGCAGAAACGTGTTTCTTTCGAAGAGATGCAGGAACGAAAGCGTAAAGGTCTGTGTATGTATTGCGAGGAACCCTTCACCCCTGGTCATCAGCTTAAGCATCGGCGCTCTGAGTTCTTACTTTTAGAAGGTGATCCAACAGAGTTTGATGACGAAATCGCTTTGGAGGAGCAAATACGCGAGACAACTATCGAAGATCAAGACGATAAGGTCCCCACTATTTCCGTACACGCCCTCAACGGCTGCCCGACATTCAACTGTATGCGCCTAATGGGTCAATACGGGAAGCGGAAACTACATATACTAATCGACCCTGGCAGTACACATAACTTCCTCGATTTGCAGATCGCCAAAGGTCTACGATGTTCTTTGACACCAATCAAACCAATGTCCGTCGTCGCAGCTAGTGGTGATTTGATCACAAAGTATAAATGCAGCTCTTTCATATGGAAGATGCAGGGCTACGAATTCACTACTGAAACAAGAACATTACCATTGGGATGTAGTGATCTGGTATTGGGAGTTCAATGGCTCTCCACTTTGGGCCCTATTCTCTGGGATTTTCTGAACTTACGGATGGAATTCACTTTCAAAGGACTGAAACATGTTCTCCGAGGAACAACACCAAACATCTCTAAGGTCATCACTGGAAGCAGCCTAAACAAAATAATATTGCAGGATCCACAACTAGCCCTACTCCACTTAAGAGAAGTCAATGATACAATACTTCCTCAACAACCACTTACACCCGATGCCATCTTCTACCACATAGAAGCCAGCGACCCACAACTTGATGAGAACGGCTCATTAAAACAACTACTCGACTCCTATACGGACGTCTTTGACGAGCCATCATCTCTTCCTCCATACCGAGAAGGTTTCAACCACAAGATACCACTCGAAACAGGAGCTAACCCCGTCAATCTACGACCATACAGATACTCATCATTACAGAAAGACTCAATTGACACAATGATTCGAGAGATGCTAACTCAAGGAATCATTCAATATAGTTCCAGCCCGTATGCATCCCCTGTGGTTCTTGTAAAGAAGAAGGATGGTTCATGGCGACTATGCGTGGACTACAGAGGTTTAAACAAGCAGACGATCAAAGACAAATATCCTATACCCCTACTGGAAGACCTCTTAGACGAGTTGGGTGGTGCCAAATTCTTCTCAAAACTGGATTTACGCGCAGGTTTCCATCAGTTACGTATGTCACCTGAGGACGTGTATAAAACGGCATTTAAGACCCACTCTGGTCACTATGAATACCTCGTTATGCCATTTGGTCTTACCAATGCTCCATGCACCTTCCAAGGCTTGATGAATCACGTCTTTGAACCAGTTCTTCGAAAGTTCCTACTTGTCTTCTTCGATGATATTTTAATATATAGCAACACATGGGAGGATCACCTTTTGCATCTGGATATGGTCTTCGAAATCTTGCGTCACCATCAGCTCTACCTTAAACGTTCTAAGTGTACCTTTGGAGCTACAAAGATCGAATATCTCGGTCACTTCATCTCTGCAACCGGCGTAAGTACCGACCCAGCCAAGATAAAAGCAGTCGAAGGTTGGCCTATTCCTCGTAACCAAAAGCAGATACGCAGCTTCTTAGGACTTGCAAATTATTACAGGCGCTTTATACAAAGCTATAGTATAATCGCACGCCCACTTACTCTGCTACTCCGAAAAGATGGCTTCTCTTGGTGCCCCGAGGCAAATACGGCTTTCCAGGCTCTCAAAACAGCCTTAATGACAGCACCTGTCCTCGCTCTGCCTGACTTCTCTAAGCCATTTGTGGTCGAAACAGACGCATCTCAGACCGGTATAGGTGCAGTGCTTATGCAAGACAACCATCCAATATGCTACATCAGCAGAGCACTAGGGCCTCGACACCAGAACCTCTCAGTTTACGAAAAAGAACTTCTTGCAGTGGTCCATGCAGTCCAAACATGGAATGCTTACTTGGCTCATAACATGTTTATCATTCGAACCGATCAAAGGAGCCTCAAATTTTTATTGGAGCAGAAGATCACTACACCATTTCAACACATGTGGCTATCAAAATTGATGGGTTACACGTTTGAAATTCACTACAAACAGGGCAAAGAAAACGTCGCAGCAGACGCACTATCCCGCGTTTCTGGTTCTCAGCTGCTTCAACTTACGTTATCTCAGATCCATCATGGGTTCTATGAGGAATTGAAAGCCTTGTGGGAAACTGATCCAGTTCTTAAAAAGATCATCGCAGAGCTGCAGGTAAACAAGTCTCTTCACCCAGCATACTCATTCATAAACGGCGAGTTACGTCGCAGGGGAAAACTTGTAGTAGGCAATGATCAATCAGTCAAGCTCCACATTTTTAATTGGCTCCACGACTCAGCAATAGGAGGACACTCAGGCCGCGACTCAACTTTGCAACGCATCAAAACATTGTTCTTTTGGCCTAAGATGAGTTCAGAAACTCAACATTATGTTCGTAACTGCCATACCTGCCAGAAGAATAAGTATGATTTAGCTGCCAAGCCTGGTCTTCTTCAACCTCTTCCGGTCCCTGCAGGTGTTTGGGAATCAGTCAGCCTCGATTTCATAGAAGGTCTCCCACCCTCTGCTGGAAAACATTGTATCCTTGTGGTCATTGATAGGCTCAGTAAAAACGCCCACTTCATGGCATTATCACACCCGTATACGGCTATGGACGTTGCGAAATTATACATGGATCATGTATTTCGACTACATGGAATGCCTAAGGACATTACCAGTGATCGTGACCCAACTTTCTTGAGCGATGTGTGGAGAGAAATGTTTCGAGTTCATGGCGTCGATCTCAACTTCTCTACAGCCTATCACCCTCAATCTGATGGCCAAACAGAGGTTACTAATAAGACTCTGGAAACGTACCTACGGTGTATGGTGTCTGATTCTCCACGCTCTTGGAGTTCCTGGCTTCCCCTTGCAGAATGGTGGTACAACACAACATACCACTCGGCCATTCATAGTACACCTTTTGAAATCATTTACGGACAACCACCTCCAATTCACATGCCTTACTTACCTGGTGAAAGTTCTTCCCTAGCTGTTGACAGGTCGCTTCAGAGGCGAGAAGCAGTCATTGATATGATGAAATTTCACCTCCTTCGGGCTCAAAACAGAATGAAACAATATGCGGATTTTAGACGTTCTGATCGTGAATTTACAGTTGGAGATTATGTTTACTTGAAGCTTCAGCCGTATCGCCAACACTCTCTCAAAGGGCGACACATGCCTCATAAGCTCTCACCTCGTTACTACGGCCCTTTTCGCATACAAGATCGTGTTGGTTCGCGAGCTTACAAGCTTGAGCTTCCTTCGACTTCTTCAATCCATAACGTGTTTCACGTAAGTCAGCTCAAGTTGTGCCCTAACCCACCAAGCTCGGCTCCTACGCTGCCTCAATACCTCAATGACGTGGGGATAGACAAGGAACCCGAACTTATTTTGGAGAAGAAAATGGTCAATCGGCAAAACAGACCAGTCACTAAACTTCTTGTCCAATGGAAGGGTTCAACTCCTCAGCAAGCAACATGGGAGTTCTATCAAGATTTCATTGCCAAATTTCCTGATTTTCATCCTTGAGGCCAAGAATGTTCTGAAGGAGGGAGTATTGTGACAGGACACGTCACTACCGGTTTTAACGATTTTCGTTTGGTTTTAGTTTTATCATTATCAAGTTAGTTTATGATTCCTATTACTTTTATGATAAGGATTAGCTTCAGCCTTATCTTTGTTTTAGCTATACTATATATGTAGTTCTTACGATAGCCAAGAACAACACAATTCAATAAACTATTTTCCTATCTTACTTATCTCTCAAGTTATCTAGCAAGAGCTTTACTCAAGCTTCGCTTACGAACACGTAACGTCTAAGAAGATCTTTCTTCCCAACGATCATCTTTTAGGTTTGTGTATCCCCATTCTTCGAATCCACAAGTAGGGTTTCTAGTTCGGGAATCTATCCTCCTATTACCGTCTCATCGCCAGTGTCTTTGTTTGATCCCAAATGAGAGGAGGTATAGGAGGAAGTAGATTGTCAAACCCTAACAACGGCTTTAGCCTTGCTTCTATAGTTAAACAGACTCCATTTGCGATCCAACCTACATCTCATTTCTCCTTTTCCTCCGACTCCGCTGGCTGTGGCCGTGGAAGCGGTTCTGGATTCCCCGCCGTTGAAAAGGAACAGTTCGGCATCAATCGTGAACCGGAAAGAGCTATTGAGCCGGTACGTCTCGGACGTGGCTCCTCGGAATCTAAATCCGCCGGAGGTTATGGTCATGGTCGTTGCCTTCCCATCCAATCTGATCCAGTTACTCCTGCGTTTTCCTCATTCGTCAGATCGGATTCCACTAATGTTTGCTTTGAGGATGAAATATAGGCAGAGAGTGCAGTTGTGGCGCTTAACTGCAGCGTAATAGTCTTAGGATCTCAGCCGATATGGTAAATACATGTTTTACTGAATACTTTTTAATAAATCTTCTGTTGACTACAAAATTTGACATGTTTTTCAGGGTAAGCCCTTCAAACACTCGATCACCATCCACAAACTAGGAGAAACAGAACCCAAGAGGCTTTGTTGGTGCAGGAGAGTGATGCAACATTTCTTCTATCCTTGGGTAAAATTTCTTTCTTTTTTATATTTTCCAGATATATAGTATCTGGAAAGCAAAAGAAACCATGAACTTGCTTCTTGAATTTGGAGTCCTTGTATATTTGGCTAATCCTTTAAAAGTGCTTGAGGCTTTGATGAATTTATTATTTTCCAACGGAGAGATTGTTACTCATTTATGTTGCTTTCGAAGTCAGATTCCGACAAGTTTTAGTGTTGATCACATCTGCACTAAACTGCAATAATAGATTGAGAAATTGTAATTTTTTACTTTTACAGGCAGTTTCAATGAACTTACTGTTATTTATGAAATTACAAGATCGAGTGTATCAAACCATTTCTATAATGTACTTTCAGTCTTTCAACATCATGCTCACGAAAATAGAGTGGTACAAGGGACTTCAATGACATTGAAGATTTCTGGATCTGAATACGCAGTTAGGGCATCTCTGTAATATACATGTTCTTAGGAGAGAGAGATTCAGTATTCTTCCTGCAAGGAAACAAAGCAACAGTAAGAATGTTTTTTTACTGAATATGGATGTATTGTCTGTCTATGTAGATTTCACTATTTCAGTATCATAGAAAGATTTGTTGTTAGTTACCTTCCACGCATGAGTTGTTCACCATCAATCTCCACCAACTGGATATGCCTGATCTTGAACCATTCCATGTCTTGTCTAGAAATCTTTTCTTTCAATATAGGACTATCATTTATGCGCAGTAGAGATAGGGACGAAGGAAGGCCTTCTTCTGGAAGTGATTCTAACATACCACATCCGCTGATTTCTAGTATCCCCAGTTTTGGTAAGCCTTCAAGTCCTCTGTAATTGAGAGTCCGGAGACTTTTGAATTCGCTTATGCGTAGTGAGTAAAGACCCCGAGGCAGGAGCTCTTCCTCTGGAAATGATTCAGTGTCATCATTTCCTCCTTCGATCTCAAGATCACGCAAGTTACCAAGGTAACTCATTAACCAATTCTCTTTTGGTCTGAGCTTTTGACAGCGACTGATGCAAAGCGTTTGAAGACTTTTGGGGAAACCCCAGAATGGATTGGCCTCAAGTTTAGGACATTCGTTTATATGAATCGATTCAAGAGAAGTGAGGGTGGCAATTTTTGCAGGCAGCCCTTTAAGATTCCTACAATTTGAGATTAAAATTGATGTGAGTTTCAGTGTCCTTAGTCCTCCTTCTGGGAAGAACTCCAGCTTCTGGCAATCCGTAATCTCCAAGGCCTCAAGAGCTAGATCAGCATCACCACCAGCCAAGGTGACGGTGAAGGAGCTAAATTGCTCACAGTCTCTTATTGAAAGGCTTTTGAGATTTGGGAAAAGAACTAACGGGAATGAAGAGAGATTGCGGCAACTGCTGCCTATGTAGAGATCCTCGAGCTGCGGGATTATGAGCATTGTCTGCAGACTTTGTATAAATTCCAGCTTCATGCAATCTCTTATGTACAGGGTTTTCAAAGTGGTGGAAGGGTATCCTCCAGGAATGGCCTCCAGGGAATGGCAGTCAATGAGTAAAAGTTCCTCGAGACCGGGACAATCTTGCAACAAGCTCTCGGGCAGATTTATTAATCCGGGACATCCTTCAATATGTAGTACTCTCAGACTTTCAGTAAGATTTCCTAGCTCAGGAACTGTTGTCACTTTATAACTCTCTAAACCCGTGTCATCTTGGTCTTCTTGAGGCATCTTTTTTCCAGAAGTGCTACCAGCATCACTTGAGAGTGTAGTCAACCTATATGAGTGATCTTCCTGATATGGCTTTGTGGCTACAGCTATATCTTCATAGTTCTGGGACGAGCTTTGTTGCAGATATAGTAATCCGGGACATCCTTCAATATGTAGTACTCTCAGACTTCCAGAACCATCTTTTTCAGACAATGATGGTTCTGTAGTATAATACTCCTCACTTCGTAAACTGGAATCCCAGATAGTAGTAACGTGAGTGAATTTTGGGAGCTCCTTTGGAATATTCTTGAGGTTGGGGCAACTTCTTATGGTCAGTTTATTAAGGCGTGGAAAGATCCCACCTTCTAGTTCAGGACAACACCATTCTTCCCATCTTGGCATCTCGTAGAAACTTAGAGTCCGAAGGTTTTGAAACGGTTCTAGGGAAGAGAATGTGTCGTTCTTACCGTAGAAAACCTCTACACCAACCTTCTTCAATATCTTGAATTTCTCAATGCTGAGATCCCTGAGGTGAGGCAGCTGTCCCAGTGGCGGCAGCAATATGCAGAGACTGCAGCTAGTCAAAGAGACAGACGTCATTCTGTTGAATGAAATATCTCCCAACCAATTAGGAAATGTCGCACCCCAATAAGAGTTTATGCTAACCGTTTCCAAGTTATGATGAGGTTGCAGCATTTTAAGCAACTCACGTTGGTCACAACTTATCTTATTGGAACCAGAAGTTTCCATAGTCCATGTGAGGACCAAATTCTTGAGGAGTGGCTTCTCTCCTAAACCAGGGTTACTTGCCTCTCCAACGGAGACCACATTTTGCAGCTCAGAGATGTGAAGTGTCCCTCGAAGATGAGAGAGTTTTCTCAGTTCTTGGAGTCCCGCACCACTCAGATTTCCAATAACAAAATTTGACAGATTCTGCAAGCTTCGAAGGTTACTAATTCCTTGTGGCATCTTTACTAATGGAGTCCCTAAGAGGTCCAGATAACGCAAGCTGATGAGTTTTGTTATGTATGCTGTCAGTCTTCTGAGTTGACGGCAATTTGACAAGAAAAGCGTCTGTAGATTACGGAGGATGAACAAAAACTCTGGAAGTTCTTGCACTTGGGTGTTGGAAAGATCTAGATATCGCAGCTGCTGTAGTCCCTCGAATGATTTAGGAAGGACTGTTATACGGTAGTGAGACAAGTCAAGAATACGCAGATACATCAATGCCTGTTCTGAGAAGTTTGGCAATGGATATAGAGCGTTCTTTGCAAGTTCAGAAGACCCAGAAGGTGGTGGCGGGACAACTAGAGGAAGAAAGGTTCTTAGATAGTTACCACGGGTGAGAGTGTAGGCTACAGAAGAACCCCATTGATTTCCACAAAATGATAGATGTCTGACCCTCTCTGGTATCTGCAACAAATTGTTGTCCTCCAGTCTGAAGCAAAGCTCTCCTGCAGCAGTTTTGGCTAAATCATTCATGAAATCGTGCATTGTAAACGTTTTCTTGTCGTCCAATGGCTGGAGAAAAGATCTAGCAACTAAATCTTCGAGGTACTCGTTACCAGTGTCTTCCGATCTTTGGTTGCTCTCGGGTTGGTATACGAGGTCAACTGCCATCCATAGCAGCACCAAGTTATTCCTATTAAATACGTAACCCTTTGGGAAGATGGAGCAGAAGGCAAAACATCGCTTAAGGTGACAAGGGAGAGAATCATAGCTCCGCATAAGAACTTCAAGGACACCGGAAGTGTAGTACAAGAAATTGTCTGACACATCATTCCATTCTTTAAGAACTGGCCTGGACCGGAGATGACGTGCGATAGTTGTGGCTGCTAATGGCAGGCCCTTACATTGTTCTGCGATCCTTTTGCCAGTCCTTTCTAGTTCTTGGTCTATATAATTTACTAACTTACACCCAAATACAGAACTGCAGATCAGCTCCCAGCATTCTATATCAGTCATCAGCCTCAGCCGGTAGGTTTCTGCTGCCTTCCTGACAAAACTGACAATATCATTTTGGGTAGTTAAAACAATCCTGCTTCCTTCTGATACGCCAGTAAAAGAAGTAAGGAAAAGTTGCCATTTTGAACTATTCTCAGACCAAAAATCATCTAAAACAAGTAGAAACCTCTTCCCTGCAAGTGTTTCCATCAGCTGAACTTGAAGTGAAGATAGATGATCCTCAGTGTTAACTGCTCCAGAACTTACTTTGTGGAGAACGTCTTTGGTCACCCTGAAGACATCAAACTGTTTCCCAACATTGATCCACACTTTATGATCAAAATGCCTGGTCACACTCTCGTCATTGTAAACGGCTTGTACCAGCGTAGTCTTGCCAATCCCTGGCATTCCGTTAACTGAGATAACATTCGGAGTTCCACAGGATACTTTATCACCAGAAAGTAGCAAGTTGGTAAATGCTAGCTTATCTGCCTCTCGCCCAACTGCTTCTACGTGATGAAAAAGAGGACTCGTGTGTGACCTTGGCTTCCACTGTGCATATACCGACAGTCCAAGCACTTTAATTTGACCCACAAGGTGTTCCAGTAGTGCAACTACGCCTTCCATCTTTTCCTGGAGCTCAGCATCAAGGTTTAGTTCCAGTTTTGGTGTCCATAAATAATATTTTTCGTCTCGTAAAACTTTTGTTGATACGTCTTCGAGAATATTCTCTGCAAAGAAGGAAGCATCTTGGAATTCAGTGAGCCACATCTTTACTCCTTTAACATCATAAGCTTTCTGTTCCGCATCAGCAAGCACCTTAGTTCCAGCCAGCAAAGAACACTTCAATTTCCGTAGCATTGTGCTAAAGCTATTTTCACCTGGCAGTTCCTCAAATTTTGAAGATGTAGCAAGAAAACGGTTAAGCGCCACTTCCCAAGAATCTGATAAATGAGGGTTTGCCATGTTCTCTCCTCGAAGCTGATTGAAGTTAGCTAGTATAATTTAAAAAAAGAACAGATTTTAGCTTGCTAATTGATAATTTGATAGACTTGGCCAGAGGGCTGCTACGAAAAGAAGGTTAAAAAAATTTGACAAAAAAAAAAGTTTTCTTTCATTATGGTTTAATGTTAGTTTTCTTAATTCTAGAATATCAAATAGGCAATTCTCTCGAATAGTCCTAAAATAATTTATTTAGGGATGGGTGTCTGAGTACCCATTTAAATTCGGTCGGATATATTTGGATTTTGAGTTTTTGGGATTAAAAAATTTAGTCTCATACGGATATATATAGATTTTGCTTCTGGTTCGGGCTCGGATAATCAGGTTAAATTATTTAAAAATTTTTTAAATTCATGTATACTTTTAGTTTTTCAAAATCTAAAAATAAAAATAATATACTACATATAATTCTTTATATTGCAGATAGAACTTATTGAGTACATCGAAAAAGAAGACAAAGACTTGAATAATAAGACAAGATAACGAAACCTCAAACTTATGTCTTTTGCGTTCTCTCTTTTATTTCTTTCTTTTATTCTATTAGTTTTTTTTATCTCTTATAATTTCTGTGTAAATATTCAAATAATATACCAAATTTTGTTTTTGATTGAAGATACAAGAAAAACTAGTAGTAGGAAAGACCGAAAAACTAAACAACGAGAGAAAAGAAGAAGAAGAAACACCGAGAACACTAACATACAATACAAAACTAATAAGAACGATTTATCCTTATGACTAAACAAAGACCAGCTTACTTTTCGAGTGAGAGTTTCACGATCCCAACCAGCAACTTTTTGGGAGTAAGGGCATCCAAGATTGCCTAACCTAGTAAAGGGGCTTGAATCGGTATTTTGTTTAGGGAGAAACTCTACTAAGGAAAGGATGAGATATAGCATTAACTCCACTTGTTGGTATTCGTTGGGACACATGCTTAGAACGGCCTCTAAAAGGTTGATGTATAACAAGTGCATAATGTCCACTAGAACATCCGTGTATTTTATCATCAACCTGATGAATGAATTTCAAGATATAGGGTCTTCCTATTATCACAAGCTATTCAAAAGGATTTCTTGTTCTTCCATAAAAAATTTGGCTTTTTCCTGGATACTCGAGTTCAAATACCCATGGATTGACTGTTTGCTTACTGGCTTCATATAATTCAATTTACAACACGTGGGAACTAGAAACCGGAAGAAAACAGCTTGCCGAGAACTAGCATTGCCAAATAAAAATGATGTTTTCGATAAACCATGCGATCAAGTTCCTGTAAAAAGGCTTGTCCAAAAAACTACTCCATCAGATTAACACCAGTCACTGCTCAACTTTATGGATATTGACCGAGGAACTATCAAACCTCACAACTACCACCGGTAGACGGAGGAAAATAACCCGAGCTAGAGATCTCACAGTCACACCAGCAGCTCTATTTCACCATCCGGGAAAGTCACAGCTAGATCAACGGGCCATAGTTATTAAGCTCGACTTCGGAAACAATTGCGAGCCAAAGCAAGAAATCGGGATGCTAAGAGAGCCACATATTAGCGAAGCTCTTCCAAAACCTACAAAATGTACCAAATTTTAGCTCACTACAATGGACCAAGAGGCCCGACAGTGATGCTGGGATGAACAATCTAAACGCGGGTCTCCTACGAGGAACCGACACATTGGAGCGCCGAGTTAGCACCCCGCCCCGCTCTAGCACCGAGAATCGGTGATAGCTCTAGAAAGCCTCGCCGGAAAATAAAACATGGAGGAGGACTGTCAAGTAAACCGAAGAGCCAGAACGGAAGAGAAAGCACCCGCACACAACAGAGCACTACAACACCATATAAACGAAGACCGGAAAGACACAGCTGGAGCGCCTGCCGGAAAGACCAAGGAAAGTCATAGACGGTGTTGCAGCTAGCGTAAGGGACAAGGCAAAGATTCAATCAACACGAGATTGTTTCTTTGACGTCTTATGATTTCAAGCTTCGCAAAGATTGTAATCAAAAGGCGATTTGCTGAGAAGTAAGTCTCAAAACTTATATTATAAAGACCAAGTATTAAGAGAGCACATACGTTCTCTTTATATAACCCTAAAGATAACACCAAATAAGAAAATTAACTTAAACGTAAATAGGAAAACTAACTTAAGGATTTTTAGTAATTAAAAGAAAACCTAGATCATAAAATGGAAATCCTAGTAATCGATGTACTTGCTACATCAGGTCTCCCCAGCTAAGAAAAAATTCGTCCCTGAATTTTCTTGATCATCACCCGCATGAAATGGACTAAGATGCTTGACATTGAATACATCCGCTGTGTTCATATTTGCTGGAAGACGAAGTCGGTAAGCATTAGCATTAATCTTCTCTACAATCTCGAGGGGACCAATCTTTCGTGGCTTCAGCTTGTTGTACGTTCCAGGAGGAAAGCGATCCTTAGTCAAAACCGCCCATACTTTGTCACCTACGTTGAACTGAAGTTCTCGTCGATGGACATCTACTGCAGCTTTGTACTTTGTTGTAGCAGCCTCCAAATTGTTACGCACCTTTTGATGTGGCTCCACGAATTCGTCAACCAAGTCACAAGCTCGGCCATGAAAACTGTTTCTGTCAGGTGCAATGCTCAAGTCCAAAGGACCACGCGGAACGATACCAAAGACCACTCGGAAAGGGCTAAAACCTGTACTGCGATTTTTTGCATGATTATGTGCAAACTCAGCTTGGCAAAGTACTGAATCCCATGATTTGATATTGTCACCCACAAGACAACGCAATAAATCACCCAATGCTCTGTTTGTGACCTCGGTTTGGCCATCCGTCTGAGGATGATAAGCGGAGCTCATGTCTAACTTGGTACGCAAAAGTTTCCAAAGAGATCTCCAAAAGTGGCTTAAGAATCTTGAATCTCGATCTGAAACAATCGACTGCGGTAGTCCATGAAGCTTATATATTTCGCGGAAAAAGAGGGTGGCAACTTGTGACGCATCTGTGGTTTTCTTCCAAGGTACAAACCGTGCCATTTTTGAAAATCTGTCAACAACCACCATTATGGAATCGTGTCCACGTTGAGTGCGAGGTAACCCGAGAACAAAGTCGACACTAATGTCAGACCATGGCTGAGTGGGGGTGGGTAAAGGAAGATACAATCCGGCATTAGACGCATGACCCTTGGCAGATTGACACGTAACACACCTTAAGACGTAGCGCTCGACGTCACGACGCAGCGACGGCCAGTAATAAGAGGTGGAAACCAGTTGCAAAGTACGATCCCTGCCCACATGACCTTCTTCGTGAAGCTCTCTGATGATATGGTGTCGCAGACTGCACTCGGGAATGCAAAGTCGAACACCATAGAACAAAAATTGATCTAACACAAAGTAGTCGGGTGTACGACCTGCTAGAGCCTCCTGCCAAATCTTCCCAAAGAAAATATCGGAAGGGTAAAGATCAGGAAGGACAGAGAAACATGTAATGGAGGTATGCAATGTCGCCAGTAGACCTTGGCGGCGACTTAAAGCATCCGCAACCTTATTCAAAACAACAGCTTTGTGTTTAATAACGAATGTAAATTGTTGCAGGTAGGCAAACCAGGATGCATGGCGTGCTGATACTTTATCCTGAGATCCCATGTGTTTTAAAGCGTCATGGTCTGTAAAAAGCACGAACTCCCGGTGAAAAAGATAATGGCGCCAATGTTTAACTGCCTGAATCACTGCATATAGTTCAACGTCATACGTACTATACCGACCACGAGCCCCAACAATTTTCTCACTATAAAAGGCGATGGGCTTGCTTTGCTGACTCAGGACGGCACCAATGCCTGTTTTAGAAGCGTTGGAATGCAGTTCGAACGGAATAGCAAAGTTGGGTAAGGCGAGAACAGGGGCCGACGTCAACTTGCTCTTGATAGTAGCAAACGCGTTGTCAGCTTCCAGAGACCACAAAAATTGTTTTTGTTTAATGCAATCTGTAATAGGAGCCATAATGCTGCTAAAGTGTGCAACAAATCGACGGTAAAAAGATGCTAGGCCATGGAAGCTGCGTATCTCAGTGATGGACGTTGGTGTTGGCCAGCTTCGGATAGCTTCAATCTTCGACAAGTCAACCTCCATACCGCGAGAAGAAACGATATAACCCAAAAACAAGACTTGGTCGACACTAAACGAGCACTTTTTTGTAGCAGCAAATAGTTTCTCTCGCCGCAGGACCAATAATACCTCACGCAAATGGCTTAGATGATCTGCGAGGGAGGAACTGAAAATCAGGATGTCATCAAAGTAGATGACGACAAATCTCCCAATAAACGGCCTCAATGCTTGATTCATAACGCGCATGAAAGTACTTGGAGCATTAGATAACCCAAAAGGCATCACAAGCCATTCAAAAAGACCTTCTCTAGTTTTAAAAGTTGTCTTCCATTCATCTCCCGGACGGATACGGATTTGATGATAACCACTCTTGAGATCCAGTTTCGTAAAGATGGACGCTGAACCAATTTGGTCCAAGAGATCATCGAGCCGCGGGATGGGGAACCGATAGCGAACTGTTATCTTGTTGATAGCTCTGCTGTCCACACATATGCGCCAAGAACCGTCTTTCTTAGGAATCAATAATGCAGGAACTGCACAAGGACTAAGGCTCTCACGTATATATCCTTTCACCACTAGGTCCTCAACTTGTCGTCTCAGTTCGTCATGCTCTTGAGGACTCATTCGATAATGTGGCCTATTTGGAAGAGCAGAGTCAGGAGCCATATCAATACAATGTGGTATATCGTGCAAAGGAGGCAATCCAGCCGAAAAATCATCGGGAAAGACATCACGAAATTCGTGAATCAAAGGCGAGAAAGCTGGAGGCACTGCAAACGTGAGTGATGGTTCCGGTAAAGATGCCATTAACACAAATACCACATCAGAAACGCGGAGCTCCTCAACAAACTCCGTCTTGGATACAAGCAACACTGGTCGGTGCATCGTCAAAACCTTCGCTGGAGCAGGAGTTGTTGCCCGAGACTCATTAGACGAGTTAGTTTCTTGTGAAGGAAGCAATGTGATACGCTTATTCTCGAAAGAGAAGGAATAGGTGTTGGCAAATCCATCATGTAAGGTTCGTCGATCATATTGCCAAGGACGTCCTAATAATAAATGACACGCGTCCATAGGAACCACGTCACAACATATCATGTCGCGATAGTTAGCACTTACAGAAAAGGGAACCTTGCATTGACGTGATACACGTATGTCTGTTTGTGTATTCAACCAGATCAACTTATAAGGGTTCGGGTGTGGCTCCGCAAACAAAGCCAGTTTAGCCACTGCTTCCTCGGAGATGACGTTGGTGCAGCTACCCGAATCGACAATAAAGCGACACACCTTGCCTCGAATGGTACATGAGGAGCGGAAAATATTGGATCGAAGCCAAGATTCGTCTATGACCTGAGGACTCATCAACGTCCGACGAAAAACCAAAAGATGTCCCATATCACCGGAGACTAATTCTTCCTGCTCGGTCTCAGTTTGTTCATCAACGATTTCTTCATCATATATAACTTCTTCGTTGGATAAAAAGATTCGCTTAGGACAGTTTGACTGCCTATGGCCGATTTCTCCGCAGTTAAAACTCTTGAATGTCGCTGGTCGAGTAACTCTGGAAGGTCCATCAGCGTTATTCTGATCATTACCCCTTACAGGATTATCTTTTGCAGTTGATTTTGTATTAGATCCTCCAGTTGTGTTCGTAGAATTGGTGGATCGCACTCGTGTATTTGCTGATGACCAGGAGGTCGGCGTAGTGCGCAGATTTTGCTCAATAAAGACAGCACGTTGATGTGCTTCCGAGACGGTATTAGGATTAAACAACAATAGATTATTTTGTATTTGCTGCCGTAATCCCCCCGATGAACCTTGACACCAATTGATCCTGTGTTTCGAGAAGAGTATTCCTGGATAGAAGTGTAAAAAATTCATACGCATACTCGTCCACTGTTTTGTTGCTTTGACGAAGGTTCTTCAGTTGATTATACACTGTGCGTGTATAGTTGTAAGGAAGAAAAGCTTTCCGGAGAAGACGCTTCAGTTTTTCCCACGAAGCAATTCGTTCTTTACCAGCTCGGACGCGTTGTTCCTTAACGTGTTGCCACCAAGATGAGGCTCGTCCTCTGAAGCGGGTTGCCACCATAGAGACACGCATATCATCAGGAACCTGCTTGAATGTCAGAAGCTCTTCCACTGAGGCTTTAGACTTCCACTAAACTCCGGTAAGTCGAGGCGAAAATCCGACTTCCAGTTACGACGATCGCCACGCGGTGCGGCTAAGACGTCATCGTGACGGGGTAAGATAGGTATCTCTTGCAGACCTGCAAAAGGGTTGTCGTCCACAAAGTCATCTTCCGCATCCTCCTCATAAACTTGTTCAGCACGGCATCAATCTCTAGGTGCCTGGGATCGAGCTTCCATTACCGTTCGTAGAGCTGCCTCGAAAGAAGTCTGCAACGAATCACGTAATTCAAGCTGGAAAGTAGCGAGCGCTCCCTGTATGGCCTCCGTTTGAGCATCAAGTTGCTGTTGAACATCTTTCTTAGGCGGCATGGTTAGGATTCTTTGGCTATGATACCAACTGTTGCAGCTAGCGTAAGGGACAAGGCAAAGATTCAATCAACACGAGATTGTTTCTTTGACGTCTTATGATTTCAAGCTTCGCAAAGATTGTAATCAAAAGGCGATTTGCAGAGAAGTAAGTCTCAAAACTGATATTATAAAAACCAAGTATTAAGAGAGCACATACGTTCTCTTTATATAACCCTAAAGGTAACACCAAATAAGAAAATTAACTTAAACGTAAATAGGAAAACTAACTTAAGGATTATCAGTAATTAAAAGAAAACCTAGATCATAAAAAGGAAATCTTAGTAATCGATGTACTTGCTACATCAGACGGCGAGCCTGAGATCAAAACGCAACCAGCGCACACGAAGACCGACGCAGCATCAGCTACCGCACAGAAACCTTAGCAATGATGCATGTGCCTCTAGAGAACAAATCTGAAGCCTAAGAAGTCAGACGACGGAGAGAAAGAGAAGTCACTTCAGCTCCAGACCACTCCATAGACAAACCATAGCCACCAAGGACACCAGATCTAGATGGAGGAGCCAATATAACCTTGCCACACATTCTCAAAGCCAACGAAGGAGTATATCGAGAACTAGAAAACCGCAGCCCAATCCTTAACAAACGCCCTAAATGCCGACTTCCAGATTATTCCTTTCACACCTATAATCCTCGTTGTGACTCCAAAGCTACGCTAAGATTACCACCAAAGTAGAGATCTACGAGAGATGTAAACTTGGAGTCATAATCTTCAGAGCCGCCAACATGTCGGGAGAGAGAGGAGACAAAAAGGAAACAAAAGGTAAAAGGGAGAAGAGAGAGAGCGTTCGACGGCGAAGAGCCGCCGGAACACATAGGAGTAAAAAATCAGAACTGAGGGGATTAGGTAGTGAGAGAAACTAGAGAGAGAACTCTAGGTTTTAATTCTTTCGGTGACATTAACATTGCTCTTTTCTTTCTTGTTCAGATTGATCAATGTTATTGAGTTATTGTAGACCTTAGGGCATCTCCAATGCAACACCATTTTTTCTTCCAAAATGGAGTAAAAGTACGTATGGAGTAAATATGGAGTAAGAAATACTTCAACCCTACTCTATTTCTCACTTCATAATAAGATCTACTACATAAATTGAATAATCTATTTTTGCTTGTTCATTACTCTATTATGGAGTAGGAAATAGAGTAAGATTGGAGGATTTTTACTCTATTTTTACATTTACGTTATTTTGGGGAGAAAAAGGTGTTTTACATAGAAGAAGCTCTTATATAGCCTAGCAATGGTGTATATACTGTTTTCCGCATTCTCTTTTTTCACACGGAATATGAAACCGAGTTGAATCAAAAAAGAAGAAAACACTAATTGGGTTTTCCTTTTCCTTCCTTCGTGTGACAAAGACAAACCCAAAGACAAGCTAACCATGTTAAACCAAATTTATTTTTTGATGAAAAAAAACCCAAATTTATTTAGTCTGGATTTGAACTAATAATTAGCCCGAATGAAACAAATAAACCCATTAGCATCCAATTAATCCAGATAAGAAAAGGGAGTTTCTGTTTTCTAGACTAAAAAATATATATTTTCTAAAAATTCAATTTTGTGTGTCATTCTCACATTAGTTTTAGAATGATTAATTACAATGATATCTTTAACAAACTAAAATATTATACATAAGATTAGTATTATTAAGATTTGTGTTTTTAATTTCTTTTTACTTAAAATATTTTAAATTAAAATTTGAATTTCTTTATTCATAATAATATTTTGATTAATGTTAATTTTATTATAATATATTCACAAACGAGATAAAATAGAAAGGAGAAAGGAAAATATCTATAAACAAAAATATGGACATTAAATATATTCATATATATATATGTGTATGTGTGCGTGAAAAAAAATGTGTGTGTGTGTGCGCGATTCACAAATAATACAATTAATATTAAAAAGAAAACAAAAATATTTGAACAGTACAGATCTATCCAACCATAATCATTTATGTTACAGATAAATTTAAACTAAATAATAAATTCAAAAAATCGAAATTAAAGTTTGATTGTCAATCGATCTAGTTTAAATTTGGCTAAACAAATACCATTTTTAATTTAATTTTCATGTTTTTTCTAAATCAATAAATAATAAATTAAATTTAAGAAAAATATAGTTTCAAAACTAAGATAAACACTATTAAATGCGATTAACAAAACTAATCTAATTTTACATATTTAAAACTCAAAATTATTGTAGTTCAATTCAAAGGAATAACTGTAATCTGATATAAATAACAAATTATATTTAAGAAAAATATAGTTTCAAAACTAAGATAAACACTATCAAGCCTTTTTATTTCTTATATGTATTTAATTATAAATGAGATAAATTTTGTAAATAAAAAATATTAATTAATTATCACTAATTAGTTATTCTGTAAATATTTATATCAGTGCATCCCTATAGTACTCTCAAAATTACAAACATTTTAGTGGGGGGAGAGAGAGAGAGAGAGAGAGAGAGAGAGAGAGAGAGAGAGAGAGACCTGTCCTATGCAGTTCAGTAGGTTGTTCTTCTGATTGCAATTGCAGGCAATGAAATTTCTTTGCTTCTTTCTTAACTGACGAGATGAAGGGACGATTTTCTTCATGTCAACTAAAATGGCGAACTTAATGCTCATTACACGCTATGTGATTATTATAATATATATATATATATGTCACATTCATCTAATTATAATAATTAGATTCTTACGAGCGGTTTATAACTTGTATACCACTTTCTTTGCAGAGAAAATCACGAACTTAATGCTCAATGTATAATTTTTATACCACTTTTAATAATATTTTTAATCAAAAATACCATAATATTTGGGTTTATGATTTAGTGGTTATTGTTTAGATTTTACTTCCTCTGTTTTTATTGTAAGATGTTTTAGCATAGACAAATGAATTAAAAAATTTGTTACTTTTTTAAAAAATCACATGATTACAACAAAAACGTAACTAAAAATAGTTAATCATTGTTATCCTGCACAAATAAGACAAAAACTACACATTAACTTTTAATATTTTAATCAATTGTTTTAATAGTTTTGCATAGAAAGTTTCAAGACATCATACAAATTGAAACAAAACTATCTTTTAAATCATCATACAAAAAAAACGGCGGGAGTACTGTTTAACGGGTGGGGGTTGTGTTTATAAACTTTTATAAATTATTATAGTTATTTATAAATGACTTAAGAGAATTATTTAGTTTTTCATCACAAATCCAAAGATATCTGAAAATAGTCATTTTTGAAATGTAAATTTCAAAAAAGGTATCAAATTTGTGGTAAAATTAGATTTTTTCTTTTAGTTTAAGACTTTCTCTTTTAGTTTACTAAGTAAAGGAGATGAAAACTTGGAAACATATCTAGGTGTTAAATAATGTATATTATGTTAAATAAATATAAAAGGTAGTTCTATGAATAAGAATTCTATCTTATAAATATATGGCTTAAAATGAAAAAAATAACTTACATATAAAAACGTTAAGACTCGATTATTAGGTAGTTTTATAAAATATTTTTTGGTGGGGGGGGGGAGGTGGGGGCAACAAGATGACCCTCTTGTTTTCTCTTTCACTTAAAGCCAATGAATGTCTCGAAAATCAGTTTTTGACAAATTAAAATTAATTTTTAATGGTTATTATACAATCCTACAATAATAAAATCTATAGTTATATCGTCAAAATCTACAGAAAAAAAGAAAAGAAAATTTATAGACTCTACCCATCAAACCTTTAGTATCTTACACATGCTAAGTGGTCAGCTGTTAATTATTTTTGTAAAAATGTCATTGGCTCAACAAGTTGGCCCTCTTGTTTTTCTCTTTCACCAAAAGTCAATGAAAGCCTTGAAAATTATTTTTCTACGGCTTTATATAAATTTTAAAAGGTTTTTGTATAATTCTACAGCGTTACATCTAAAAAATCTACATCAGACAAAAAACAACTAAAGTTATAGTCTCTACCAATCAAATTTTTAGTATCTTAAAATGGATACATAAGATATAAAATACTATCATTTGAATGCATTTTAATAAAAAGAAGTTTTTTAAAAAAATTGAAACCAATCATAAATTTTAATAGTCTAATAATTTTTAAAAAATATTTAAATATTTTTTATTTGAAATACTTTTAAAGAAATTTTTGACTTTTTTCTTATATTCATTTATTTTGAGATACTCTTATTAAATACTCCTTCTGTTTTTAAAAGATGCATATTCTAGACTTTTCACATATATTAAGAAAATTCATTAAATATGCATTATTTTTTGTGAATAACAATTTTTCATAACTTTTAGCCAATAGAAATTCAATAAACACCATTAATTTTTTTGAAACTTACAATTTTTCATAAAATCATACATTGAAAAAGTAAAAAATTATCTTTTTAAAACAATATTTTTTCCAGAACATATATTTTTTAGGAACGGAGGGTGTACCTACCAACGGATTTTTTCTAAGATATAGTTTACTAAATAAAGAGGATGAAATATGGCATATTGGAATAATGTCTAGATGTCTAATAATGTATATTATGTTAAATAAAAGATACATTTATGAGAAAAATTTAACATATAATAATATGTCTTGAAAGTTGAACAATTAAAGCTTACATATACACACGTTGAGTGGTCAATTATTAAGTTTTTTTTTAAAGATCGTTTTGGCTCAACAAGTTGGCCCTCTTGTGTTTCTCTTTCACTTAAATGTAAATGAATGCCTTGAAAACTATTTTTCTACAGCTTTATATTAAATTTGTAGAAATATTATCATATAATTCTACAGTAATAAAATCTATAATTTGATCAAAAACATTTACAGCAAAAAAATAATAATACAAAGTTATAGCCTCTGCCAAACAAATATATAGTACCACAAAATGGATATCTAAATATAAAATACTATTTGAATGCATTTTATTTAAAAAATATTAAAAAATGAAACCAATCATAATTCTGTATAGTCTAATAGTTTAAAAATATAAAGATTTTTTTAATTTGAAACACTTTTAAATAATTTTTCCATTTTTTCTTACTTTTCATTTATTACTTTTATTTTTGAGATACTCTCACAAGTACGTACAATTGAAATTTTTGGTATATACAGTTTACTAAAAAAGTTATGAAAATGGCATGTTGAAAAAATTCCTAGGTATCTAATAATGTATATTATGTTAAATAAATGATATCGTTATGACTAAAAATACTAACATATAATAATATGGCCTGAAAGTTGAAAAAAGAGCTTACATATACATATGTTAAGTGGTCAATTATTAAGTATTTAAAAAAACAAATTGGCTCAACAAGTTGCTCTCTTGTTTTTTTCCTTTTACAAAAGTCGATGAATGTCTTGAAAATTAATTTTCTACTGATTTATATTAACCTTTTTGTAAGAATTTTATATAATTCTCCGGTAATTATATTTATAGTTACATCTAAAAATACATAGGAAAACAAAACTAAAGTTATAGCCTCTACCAATCAGATCTTTAATTTCTCAAAATGGATATCTAAAATGTAAACGATTATCACAATGCATTTTACTAAAAAGAATTATTTTTTAAAAACAAAAATTAATCATAAATGTAACTAGTCTAATAGATTTTATAGAAAACCATTTAAAGATTTTTTATTTATTTAAACAGTTTATTTATTATTTTTTACCTTTTCATATGTTATTTTTAATTTTGAGATACTCTCATAGAACATCTAGCATTGATTTTGTTTTTCCAATATAGTTTACTAAATAAAGGAGATGAAAATAGCATAGTGGAAAATTTCTAGATGTCTAATAATGTATATTATGTTAAATAAAAGATACTTTTAAGAATAAAAATTCTAATATATAATAATATTACTTGAGAGTTGAAAAAAGAGCTTACATATACACACGTTAAATTGTCAATTATTAAATATTTTATCTAAAAACTAATCTTTTTGGCTAAACAAGTTTGCCCTCTTGTTTGTCTCTTTCACTAAAAGTTAATGATTTTTTTAAAAATAATTTTGTACAGGTTTGTATTAAACTTTTTTAAAGATTTTTATATAAACCTATATTGACATCTAACAATTCTAGATGAAAAAACTAAAGATATAACATCTACCAATCATATATTTAGCATCTCAAAGTGGTTATCTATAATGTTAAATACTATCATTTGAATGTATTTTTTTAAAAAACCGAACCCGATCATAACTTGTAAATAGTCCAATAGTTTTATTTGAAATAATTTTTAAAGAGTTTTATTTTTATTTTTTTCTTAATTTTCATTTTCTACTTTTAGTTTTGAGATACCCTCATAAAATGCGTACCATAAAAAATATAGAGGGAAAAAACTAACGTTATAGCCTCTACCGGTTAAAGTATCTCAAAATTGATATCTAAAATGTAAAATACTATTATTATATTTATTTTTTAAATGAAACCAATCGTAAATTTTAAATATTCTAAAACTTTTTAAAAAATATTTAAATATTTTTGTTTTAAATAGTTTTGTACGATTTTTCTTACTTTTCCATTTGTTACTTTTATTTTTGAGATACTCTCATAAAATACCTACCATTGAATTTGTTCTTAGATATAATTTACTAAATAAAAAATGAAAAATGGCACTGGGAAAAATGTCTACGTGTCTAATAATTTATAGTTAAAAAAATGATACCTCTATGAATACAAATTCCAACATTCATAATAATTTGGATTGAAGTTGAACGAAAAGAGTTTACATATAGACATTAAGTGGTCAATTATTAAATATTTTTTTAAATATCGTTTTGGCTCAACAAGTTGGCCCACTTCCTTTTTAATTTCATTAAAAGTTAATGATTTTCTTGAAAATTAATTTTCACAGCTTTATATTAATTGTTTTAAGGGATTTTATAGAAATTTACAGGATTGAAATTTATAGTTAAATCTTAAAAATCTAGTTGGAAAAAGATAAAGTTATAACCTCTACTAATCAAACTAAGATAAGACTTATGCCTTGCGCGCAGGGTAAATTTATTTGTATATGTTATCGATAGTTTTTTTATATATGTGATCATTTTATTTATATATATACAATATTTTTTGTTGTTATTATATAATTTCTTTTCGATAGATCAGATCAATTTTTATTAAAAATAATGGAACAAAACTATAATTAATACATCATGGATTGATCGGATTGGACATTAAACAAATTATGACATAAAACACATTCTTTAAAAAAGTGAACAGTATTGTTTTCACAGTTGAATTATTTTGACTTTTATCTTCCATATGGTTTTGAAAGCTTTGAAATCAACCATCGAATTGATACATGTCATTTTAATGTTTTTAATCGTATACCTAAGGAAAACTTACATTTTTGTAATTTAAAGTCATTTTAAAAAATTCAAAATATAACATATAAGAAAAAATCTAATTTTTTATTATATGGTTAATGTGATTGTTTATTTTTTTAATAATATAAA
>NW_013617419.1:20927-34214 GCF_000695525.1 Brassica oleracea var. oleracea | reverse complement strand
AAAAAATTCAAAATATAACATATAAGAAAAAATCTAATTTTTTTATTATATGGTTAATGTGATTGTTTAAATTTTTTTAATAATATAAATTTAAACAAAAATGAAGAAGGATGCAAAAATTGTAATCAAATCTTTATTATTCATAATCATTAATTCCCGTATATATGTAAATCATATTAGGTAATTCCGTAGCTTTTATTTAAGAAAAGAATACACACTTCATATATTTTAGGTTAATATAATGTTTTCTAGTATTATATAATTATCGAATAATATGACACCATTAGATTAAACTATACTTTATATTAGATGCTCTAGAATTCTTTGAAATGGAATTTAGAAGGCATTTAGAGTGTTACCTAGGATTTGAGGTTTTTTTAATTAATACAAAATTAAGGTTCTGATTTTTCAAATGGTTTTCAATTAATATATAGGAGATATTTAGTATCTCAAGAAGAATACTTAGTTGAAGTAGTCCATGTCCATTTGTTCATGTCCACTTGACCTTCTTTTTTTGTGGACAAACGTTGACCGCTTTCCATGAAATACCGAGTACATGAAAGACCAAGCCCACTAACGTCTAAGTTGACATCGGCTTCCCTAAGGGTTCACCGCACACCATATAAATAAATTTATTACAAATACAAATTTGATATAAAAATCATTTAAATATTCAAAATATCATAATTTGTTTTAAGCAGTTTTGACGGAAAACAAGTTTTTGTAGGTGGACGCAACAAGCTGACCCTCTTGTTTTCTCTTTCACTTAAAGTCAATGAATGTCTCGAAAATAAACTTTTGACAAATTAAAATTAATTTTTGAATGATTATTATACAATTAAAAACTAATAAAATCTATAGTCATATCTTAAAAATCTACAGAAAAAAAGAAAAGAAAATTTATAGGCTCTACCAATCAAATCTTTAGTATCTTACACACGTTAAGTGGTCAACTGTTAATTATTTTTGTAAAAATGTCATTGGCTCAACAAGTTGGCCCTCTTGTTTTTCTCTTTCACGAAAAGTCAATGAAAGCCTTGAAAATTATTTTTCTACATCTTTATATAATTTTTTAAAAGGTTTTTATATAATTCTAAGCATTGCATCTAAAAAATCTACATCAGACAAAAAACAACTAAGTTATAGTCTCTACCAATCAAATTGTTAGTATCTCAAAATGGATACATAAGATATAAAAAAAACTATCATTTAAATGCATTTTAGTAAAAAGAAGTGCTTTTTTAAAAAAAAAAATGAGACCAATCATAAATTTTAAATAGTCTAATAGTTTTTTAAAAAATATTAAATTTTTTCTTTTTGAAATACTTTAAAGGAAATTTTTGGCCTTTTCTTACTTTCATTTATTTTGAGATACTCTTAATAAATACCTACCAATGAATTTGTTCTAAGATATAGCTTACTAAATAAAGAGGATTAAATATGGCATGTTGGAATAATGTCTATATGTCTTATAATGTATATTATGTTAAATAAAATATACATTTATGAGAAAAATTTAACATATAATAATATGTCTTGAAAGTTGAACAATAAAAGCTTACATATACACACGTTAAGTGGTCAATTATTAAGTTTTTTTGTTTAAAAAAAAGCTATTTTGGCTCAACAAGATGGCCCTCTTCTGTTTCTCTTTCACTAAAATGTAAATGAATGCTTTGAAAATTAATTTTCTACAGCTTTATATTACATTTGTAGAAATATTATCATATAATTCTACAGTAATAAAATCTATAATTTGATCAAAACATTTGCAGCAAAAAAAAACAAAAATACAAAGTTATAGCCTCTGCCAAACAAATATACAGTACCACAAAATGGATATCTAAATATAAAATTCTATTTGTATGCATTTTATTTAAAAAATATTAAAAATGA
Organism: Brassica oleracea var. oleracea; assembly: GCF_000695525.1. Lineage (NCBI taxonomy): Eukaryota > Viridiplantae > Streptophyta > Magnoliopsida > Brassicales > Brassicaceae > Brassica > Brassica oleracea. The sequence goes on along the minus strand of NW_013617419.1, from coordinate 32,318 downwards.
AACCAATCATAATTCTGAATAGTCTAATAGTCTAAAAATATAAATATTTTTTTTTTAATTTGAAACATTTTTAAATAATTTTCCCGTTTTTTCTTACTTTTCATTTATTACTTTTATTTTTGAGGTACTCTCACAAGTACGTACAATTGAATTTTTTTTGTATATACAGTTTACTAAAAAGGTTATGAAAAATGGCATGTTGGAAAAATTCCTAGGTGTCTAATAATGAATATTATGTTATATAAATGATATCGTTATGACTAAAAAACCTGACATATAATAATATGGCCTGAAAGTTGAAAAAAAGAGCTTACATATACATATGTTAAGTGGTAAATTATTAAGTATTTAAAAAAAAAAATGGCTCAACAAGTTGCTCTCTTGTTTTTTTTCTTTTACTAAAGTCAATGAATGTCTTGAAAATTAATTTTCTACTGATTTATATTAACCTTTTTGAAAGAATTTTATATAATTCTGCAGTAATTATATTTATAGTTACATCTAAAAATACATAGGAAAACAAAACTAAAGTTATAGCCTCTACCAATCAGATCTTTAATTTCTCAAAATGGATATCTAAAATGTAAACGGTTATCACAATGCATTTTACTAAAAAGATTTATTTTTTAAAAACAAAATCAATCATAAATGTAACTAGCCATAGATTTTAAAGAAACCATTTAAATATTTTTTATTTATTTAAACAGTTTTTATTTATTTATTTTTTTTTTACCTTTTCTGATATTACTTTTAATTTTGAGATAAAACATCTAGCATTGAATTTGTTTTCGATATAGTTTACTAAATAAAGGAGATGAAAATAGCATAGTGGAAAATTTCTAGATGTCTAATAATGTATATTATGTTAAATAAAAGATAATTTTGAGAATTAAAATTCTAATATATAATAATATTGCTTGAAAGTTGAACAAAAAGAGCTTACACATACACACGTTAAATTGTCAATTATTAAATATTTTATCAAAAAATTAATCTTTTTGGCTCAACAAGTTTGCCCTCTTGTTTGTCTCTTTCACTAAAAGTTAATGATTTTCTTAAAAATAATTTCATACAGGTTTGTATTAAACTTTTTGAAAGATTTTTATATAAACCTATATTTACATCTAACAATTATAGACGGAAAAACTAAAGATATAACATCTACCAATCATATATTTAGCATCTCAAAGTGGTTATCTAAAATGTTAAATACTATCATTTGAATGTATTTTTTTTTTAAACAATATTCTTAAAAAAAAAAACGAACCCGATCATAACTTGTAAATAGTCCAATAGTTTTATTTGAAATACTTTTTAAAGAGTTTTATTTTTATTTTTTTCTTACTTTTCATTTTCTACTTTTAATTTTGAGATACCCTCATAAAATTCGTACCATAAAAAATATTGAGGAAAAAAACTAACGTTATTGCCTCTACCGGTTAAGTATATCAAAATAGATATCTAAAATGTAAAATACTATTATATAATATTTATTTTTTAAATGAAACCAATCATAAATTTTAAATATTCTAAAACTTTTTTAAAAATATTTAAATATTTTTATTTTATATAGTTTTGTACGATTTTTCTTACTTTTCCATTTGTTACTTTTTTTTTGAGATACTCACATAAAATATCTACCATTGAATTTGTTCTTAGATATAATTTACTAAATAAAAAATGAAAAATGGCATTGGAAAAAATGTCTAGGTGTCTAATAATGTATATTATGTTAAATAAATGATACCTCTATGAATAAAAATTCTAACATTCATAATAATTTGGATTGAAGTTGAACGAAAAGAGTTTACATATAGACATTAAGTGGTCAATTATTAATTTTATTTTAAAATATCGTTTTGGCTCAACAAGTTGGCCCACTTGCTTTTTTCTTTCACTAAAAGTTAATGATTATCTTGAAAATTAATTTTCACAGCTTTATATTAATTGTTTTAAAGGATTTTATAGAAATCTACAGGATTGAAATTTATAGTTAAATCTGAAAAATTTAATTGGAAAAAGATAAAGTTATAACCTCTACCAATCAAATCTTTAGTATATCAAGAAGAACTGATAGTTGAAGTAGTCCATGTCCATTTGTTCATGTTCACTTGACCTTTTTTTTTTTGTGTGGACAAACGTTGACCGCTTTCCATGAAAGACCGAGTCCATGAAAGACCAAACCCACTAACGTCTAAGTTGACATCGGCTTCCCTAGGGGTTCACTGCACACCATATAAATAAACTTATTACAAATACAAATTTGATATAAAAATCCTTTAAATGTTCAAAATATCATAATTTGTTTTAAGAGACGGAAAACAAGTTTTTATAGGTTCTGGTCGGGACAACTTATTAATAGTTTTATTAGGAACAAATATTTTGCAGAAAATCTTTTTTTTTTACTGTTTTTGTGAGAAATTAATTTTGTGGTTGTGACCAAAAATTCATTTGGCGGAAAAACTCAATTTTATGATTTAGTGAAAAAAAATAATTTTTCGATTTTGACCACTTATGATTTTGCGTTTTGGCGAGAAAACTCGATCTTGCAATTTTGGCGAAAAAACCAAAATTTCAAAAATCCTAAATTTTTGTGATCATTGGGCTGACCCCGTCCACGGAACCCAACTCAACTAACGCCCATGGATTAATTGATCTTCTCATTCTTGATCAATTATAGCCATATGCACAAATGGGTTTAACCAAAATAAGTCTAACTAAATTTGGACATGGGCAACCAATGGTCAATCCAACCATTTGACAACTAAACTCAAAATGGTTATCCAAAATGTAAAATACTATCATTTGAATGTATTTTTAAAAAATATCTATTTAAAAAAATCACAATTGTAAATTTTAAATAGTCTAATATATTAAAATTTATTTAAATATTTATTTATTTGAAATACTTGTTGAAGATTTTTTTCTTAATTTTTCATTTATTACTTTTATTTTTAAGATACTCTTATAAAATACCTACATTGAATTTGTTCTTAGATATAGTTCACTAAATAAAAGAGATGAAAAATGGCATGTTGGAAAACATTTTTTTTTTTAAATATATATTTATTTATATCTACCCGAAAAACGAAAATTTTAGATCCGGTTACAAGCCCAACAAAAACTCCTAAATCAATGTATTACAAAGCCACCTTCGCCCACCCACTAAACCCGGTTCAATCCGATAGCTCGTTTTTCAAATTCTTAGAAACCGTTTGCTGTTCTCTACCGTACACGATGATCATAGGACCGTGAGGTTCTCCGCGTTGCCGCGGATGCCGGGAACTCCCATGTCGCTTCCGGAGTAGCTAGCTCCCGGTGATCTCCTTGGAACTCATAACTTTCACCAACATTTAAGCTCAGACGCATATAGAAGATAGGATTTGGAGACCATACCCTTTGAAAACTGCTCCATACCCTCTAAGTACTCCTATATCGCCACTCCATCTGGACCAAGAGCCCGAGAAGGCCTCTCAACCAAACAGAAAAAAGAGAAAATGGGCTCGAACCTGCCGCTACTAGTCGACGCCGATAACATTCCAAGACCTGCAAAAACAATGTGAGACGACACCACCATGAACCTATCTTGCTCACGGTGCTGGGAAATGCCGCTATCACCAACCAAGCCACCGAGGGACCAAAGACCCCACTGACAAATGGAAACTCTGAAAACCCTCGTCGATTGTCTCCTCCGAGAACCGAAGATAAGAAAGTCTTTGCTGCCAAAAGCTGAAACCTGTGGCAAGGATCAGACTTGACCACGCACAAACGGGAATGAAAACTACCAATAGCAAGTCGACACACTCTCCGGTGACGGCACCAAACCAGACAGGAAGAGGAAGGAGGACTGAGAGGAAGCCTGCAGCGTCGCCTCCAACACCGCTCCGAAGCAGAGCTTCACGCAAGACCACTAAGTGCTCCGACACACGCTGGGAACACGAGCTACAAACGCATCTGAGTAACCGAATCTCCAGAGCTCTCAGATCGAGGGAAGTCAGAACCTTCTTACCCTAGCCACCCAGGGGAAGAGAGGATCTGCCTCCACACGGCGGCGAGATCACCTATACCGCCTCCACGCGAAACTGATTCTCCAAGAGGGGAAAAGTGCCCCTTGATAACCCTAAGAGCCGACTTCTAAGGCAGAGACAACACCACACACCGCGCTGCCGCTCCAAAACTCAGCAATCCACACCAGAGCCGGAGCTTCTCACGTGCGAAGGCGGCTCCGACGAAAACCCTAAGGACAGGGCGACGAGCAAAGCGGAGAAAGTGAAGGTCGCCGATGAGGAGCAAAAGGAAAAGAAGAGAAAAAGAGAGATGGGGGGTCACCGCGGGCACCGGACGGACACGCACGCGCCCGGAACGGACGCCGAGGCAACCCGAAAGTAGATCTGCTTTTTGGTCGCGAGAGAGAGTTTTAATTAATGAATATGTTTGGTCTGCTTTTGTTGTTCAAGACTTTTTGTAGTGTCAATGATGGAAAAGGAACATCATGTTGGAAAACTGTTTTTGGCTGTAACGGTAAACTTAAAAAGGAAAGAAATAAAATAAATAGGAATAAAATGAAATTAATGGAATGTAATAGAAAAATGGAATAGATTCATTCTATTTATTTTTTAAGAAATCTATTATAAAACGTTTTGGTTTTATTTTGTTTAGTTTTTTTTTCGTGGAATTGATGGAATGAAATTAATGGAATAAATCATTTCTCATTTTTATATTCTAAAAATAAATAATTCATTTGCAAACTTAGGTGTCTTATAATCTATATTATGTAAAATAAAATATACCTCATGAATGAAAATTCTAACATATAATAATATGGCTTGAAAGTTGAACAAAAAGAGCTTATATACTAAGTGGTCAATTATTAAGTATTTTTAAAAATATTATGTTGTTTCAAGGTGGCCCACTTGATTTTTGAAATATTTTTTCCGTAAAATTAATTATTGTCTTGAAAATTAAATTTCTACAGATTTATATTAAACTTTTTGAAATATTTTCATATAATTATACATGAATAAAATCTATAGTTACATCTAAAAGTAGCAGAGGAAAAAAAACTAAAGTTATAGCCTCTACCAAGCAAATATTTAGTATCTTAAAATAGATATCTAAATATAAAATACTATCATTTAAACGTATTTTTTAAAAGAAAAATCTTAAGAAAATGAAACCAATCATAAATTGTAAATAGTTTAATAGCTTAAAGAATCTTAAGAAAATTAAACCAATCATAAAATGTAAATAGTCTGCATGTTTTTGAAAATATATTTAAATATTTGTTTACTTGAAATACTTTTTAAAGATTTATTTATTTATGAGGTATTCTCGTAAAATGCCTACCATTGAATTTGTTCTTTGATATAGTTCAATTTTTAAAGGAGATGACAAATGACATGATGGAAAAATGTCTAGATGCCTAGTCATCTATATTATGTTAAAAATACTTTTATGAATAAACATTGAGAAATTACTTATAATATCATAACTTGTATACTACTTTATAATTATATTTTCATTCAAAAATATAATAACATTTGAGTCTATGACATAATGGTTATTGTTTGAGGTTTAGTATTCCGGAGATGAAGTTGGATTTATAAACTTTTATAAATGTTCTATAAATGATTATTAAACATTTATAAATAATTTATAATATTTATTTCAGCCTTTTTCATCATAAATTTAGCATATTTATGAAAATAATCATCATTTAAAGGTAAATTTGAAAAGTAATATTAAATCTGTGGTAAAACTGAAATTCTTCCCGTAAAAATCTATATATATAAAGTACAATTTTTCCTCTTCTTATGACATGTGGAAAGAGGTTTTGATGACACGTGTCCCATATATTCTTTCTTTTTACATTTTAGGTCTTTTTTCTTTTAAAGTACTATAATTTGACCTAACACTTTCTAATTATGCATTTTTCTTCTTGGATTTCTTCCAAATTTTTTAATCGTGATCCTAACACCTAATGCATACAAATAACTCTTAAAAACAACTCATATCATTAAAATGATCATAAATATGAGGCGTCACATGCAACCTACCATCTTTCTCTACCTATAGATTAGAAGTAACAATCATTCCATAGATCTAGATGATCACCGATTTTTCTCAAGAAAAAAAAGTTTAGAAATTATCTAAATAATCGTGTCTCTATTTTTCTATCTGAGTAATGTCTTCAAATTGAATTTGTCATCATCGAATCCACTATAAATGTAAAAACTCACAACTCTATATGTAAAGAATTTTTTTTTGAGAAAGAGACTAATTTTTTAGTGAAGAAATATGTTCTATTTTTTTCATTACAAATAGAAAACAAAAACCCAGGTGTCAGCACAAAAAAAAGAAAATTGTTCAAGTTATAGCGTCCAAATGGTAATATATAGAACATATGCGGTGCAGTTCTAATAGTAACATAACATATAGATATATAGGTATGTAGAGATTTTTGTTATTATAACTGTGAGGCAGTGCGGTTTGTAAATATTTAGAGCCATAATCTTTTTTTGGTTGGTTTAGGTATTTGAGATTTGGAAAACCTGTAAAATGGGGTATCAAAGCGATTATTTTTGTAAATGACTATTTTATCTTTTAATCTCAACCACTTAAGTAAACATGATCTACTTTGATAGGTAATACTGGTGTGATAATTATTGTTATCTAATTCTTCTCACACTAAACATCATCGTATGAAATTTGATAATCTATTTTATTGGTCACTAAAATTCACGATGAATAAAAAAAATAACAATATAAATAATACATTTTTTAAAAAAATATTTAATTTAGTTACAAATAAAAATAACATAAACTTTTCTTATTTTATTAATTTTTACTATTTTTATTATATTTACAAATAATATATTATTGTACAATTAAAAATCATAAAATAACCAAAACAAAAAAAGAAGAAATTAGAGCCCAACACAGAATCTAAATGTAAAATCTCCGCAGCAGAGAGAAAAGCAAAATGCCACAATGACATTAACTCAATAAATGTCTAGAGGTGAAAGGAGATCAAGAACGAAGACTAATTTACCTCACCTTACCGTAACGTGTTTTGGCCAGAATAAGGAGATGTCATAAAAGGGTATAAAGATAAAATCTGAGACAAAGCAATCTTTCGAACATGAAGGAGAGCGATCAAGCACCAACACAAAGAACCAAAAAAGTAAGTTATAGGAAGAATATTCACCGAAGGCCAAAGTCACCAGGAAGACACATGCCTAAAACACTAGAAACACAACCACCAGCTAAGAGATAAGAAGAACCTTACAAATTAAACAAGCGCATACAAGGCGTCCATGCCAGCGAAGAACCGCAAAGCTCTGGATAGAAGGGGCCAAAGCTCCAAGAGAATAACTCCGCACACGTATACCAAGGGAAGCATGGGAAGAAGAGAAACAACTTGAAGGATGGAAAATGTAAGTCAATCAACAAGAAATTAAAGCCCACGATTGAAAGCAGAAACAACTTTCCAAGCCCATAAAGCATATACGGAGGAAAACACTATCCAAACCAGGAGTGGCAAACATGGCGAAAGGGAGAGCCACCAGAGACGCGACCAGCGATGAAAGCTGCAACAAAATGAGAGAACAAAGAGGAAAGGGAGACAAAACGAAACCGACAAACCGTGGAACTGTTCTCGAGCTATGAAAGCATAAAAGTCATATCACCAAAAGCCAGATCTTGAAAACCAAGACGAGCAGGGACATCAACGGCAAGCCAATGACGGGGAAGATAACATCAAAGACAATTAACTCTGACCCAATCCAAGGAGATGCAATCTCTAACATCAGCCAAAATCTAAGGAAGAAAGGAGCATCCAGCATTGACTGGAATAGCCTACAATGCCGTGAGAAACAACTACACAACTGGGAACTCATAAACCCAATCTACAACAAATACCAGATAATCTCACAGGACAAGAAGGCGAGGAAGAACAAGAGCGCAGAGGTGAGTTGTTTTCCGATGACGGTGAGAAGCACCACACACTGGAAAGGTAAACAGAATACATAGATGGGGACGACTCAAGGTCAAAATATAGGGAGAGGCAAAAAAACATCTTAAAAGAATAATGTTCAAAAAAGATTTAAAAAAAAATAAAATAATTTTTTGACGCTGAAATCGTTATTCTTAGAATCAACAAATGCCTAAATGCAAAGTTATTGAAATTCAATATGCTTTACATCAGAGGCTCACTTCACCACTAACAAAAATACTATACACACAAAACACATTATTGCAAAAACAAACACAAAATATATTAACTTATCACCTACTACTAGATAACACAATAAAAACACCAAATAATACTCTTAACAAATAAAGACAACCACATAATTACATCATCCATAAAAGTTATACTTAACAACAATAAAATAATATCGGGAGAATGTCATGTTTACCATTTTCATGGTACCATTATTCATCTTTACCACTAATAAAGGGAAATTTTCAAAAATACATTCTTCATTAAGTGACAAAAGCCTCTTATACCCTTGTTCTCTCTATATATAATAAATAATTATTTAAAAATTAAAACAAATTATGTTTCGAATTATACTTTTTCAAATTCGAAATTTTTTATAAATTTTTGTTTTCAAAATTTGTTTTTTTCAAAAATTTTTACATTTTTAAGTATTTATTTATATATTTATTAAAATCCTAAATTTCACATTCCAAAAACCCTACCCCACCCGTCAACTCTAAACGCTAAGTCTAAATTAGTTAATCGTAGGGGTATAAGCGTATTTTACCCTTCATTAAAAATGATGGTAAAAGTGGTTAGTGTAAACATAAAAAGTGGTACTATAAATATGGTATTTGTGGTAATTTTCCAATAATATGCCGCGCTAAGCGCATACATACCTCTAGGGGTTTATAATATTTTATAATCATATTATAAATCACTTACGAGATCGACAAAATAAAGATCAATTATATAATAAGATAATATATTACACATAATATATATTTCTATTAATATATAGTATTTTTTTAAATAAAATGCAATTTTGACGTTGAAACCATTAATCTTAGAATCAATAAATGAATGAATATAAAGTTATTGAAATTTAATATGTTTTATATCAGAGCTCAGTTCACCACTAACAAGTAGTACGATACACATAACAATACATTATTGAAAAACAAATACAAAATATATTAACCTATCACTTACTACTACACTATGTAATAATTTGCGCTATGCACGGAGCTAGATATTTTATAAATATTTTATTAAAAATATATTTTTAAATTAATAATAAAAATTTATTTTAATGATTTGATCAAATTGAAATTGAAATTTATTTATTTATTATCAATTCAAGTATAATACATATTTCTTAAAATTTGAAATCAAATTATTTAAATATTTTAATATGGAATGTAATTTAAATAATAATAGAATAGATATATATTTTAATATAAATATCTATTAAATGACATTTCATAATCATATGATTTTATGATCATTTGTATCTAACTATATTAAAAGCAAGATATGAAGCCTTTTTAGGGGTGCCACATGGGATCAGAAATTCGACCAGTAATATTGCACCAATGAGACATGTCATCTGTCTTGATTTGGGCCGACGATTAAAAAAACAATCGATCAATAGGGCTGTTCGGCCCGCTCGCCATACCCACAGCGAAGCGACCAAAATGACATATCTCACCCCAACTTTAGTTAGATTAGGGCTTCTTCTAAAGCTTTCCTGATCCTCCTCTCTTCTACCACGGTGAACACGCCGACCTCTTCTTACCTTTCGACTTCCAGATCTTCTCTTGCTCTCCTCTCTGAATCCGTTTCAACTCATACTTTCACAATTAACTCCTCTAATCAAACCTTGCTTGATCTCATTCAATGGATTTTTTTCATCTTCCTCTCCATTTTTCTGACTATAAATCGATTCTCTTGGCCTATGTGTCGATTAAAATAGAAAAGCTTCTCTCAGACAAACATCACAATGGAGCCAAACCGAAACTCTTCCATCTCCAGCGACCGCAAGACCAACAAGACGACCTTCGCTTCCTCCGCGCATGCAAGGCCAAACCGGAGGTCCACCGCTTCCTCCGCCATGGTGATGAAGCCTAACGGGAAGTCTGCTGTTACATCTGCCATTCTGATGAAACCAAACGCTTCTACCGCTCTCTCCTCCACGCATGGCGATCAAGTGATGTTCTTCAGATATGTTTCGCTCGGCCCAACTGAAGTCGACTTGAGGTTTCAACTGATTCATTTCTGTGAGGCTCGAAATCCAAACACGAAAACCCTCATTGGACAGGGGATGATCCTTATCGACGAAGAGGTTCGTCTGCGAATCTTCTACTACTCTCTCTCCTATTTAATATTGCTAGATGTTGTTCGATTTCTATTACGTTTATTCATAGATATAGATACATAAATTATAATACGATTTTGTTTTCATGTAATTTTGGTATGTATTAGCAGTCTGTTATGATTAGAATAGATCTATATGGCAAATATGAGAATTATGTACTCTTAACTTATCAACATTAACGTTTCAAGTAGATTTGTAAATTGTATCTGAGAACTTGGTAAGTCCGTCTTGATGTTAACAATTCATTGGGCAAATATGATTTAGTTACATTAGATATGTATTAAACCTCTGTCTAACAATTCAAATGATCTACAGGGAACTGTTATTCAAGGTTTTGTTCTAGCGGGGCGGGTTGGGACATATGAACTGGAACCAGGTTCTGTTTATAAGCTGAGGAATTTTTTCGGCTCCAGAAACAAAGTTCAGTATCGGGTTACGGATCATAGCGCCACCATTACATTCGCTTGGAAGTCTGAATTATCGGTTATTGATAACCCTTCGGTTCCAATTCCCGAAGATAGGTTCAGGTTCCATAGTTACGAGGAGTTTCAGGCCAACTGTGACCGCAAAGTTGATCTCTATGGTGAGCACTGTTGATCTTTATACTTAAATCTTTAATTTATTTTCACCTCCAATGAATATTATTCCTTTCAATTGTTCTATCTCAGACTATGTTGGCCATATGAAGCTGGTGAATGGGCAGACTATCACTGAGCATACGGTCCTCGACGAAGTTGACATAGCATATAAGCGACATCTATGTGTTCATGTTCAGACACATGAGTAAGTTTGTCTAAATATTAGACGCATTCTTTGTGTGTTATACTTGTGGGAACCGAAATTCACACCGTCGAGTTTTGTTAATCGGAGGAAAGCCAAGTTAACCTAGCCTTCCCTGAAGGTCCCGGTTATCTGCTGGGTCACGCACAACACAATCAATATGAAAGATTCGAAAGTAATAAATCGTAAAAGAGCGAAAGGATAACAAAGAGGTCTTATTTCCGAATTCGCGTTTGAGCATGAACAACAG
>NW_013617419.1:18015-19652 GCF_000695525.1 Brassica oleracea var. oleracea | reverse complement strand
TTTCTCCAAGATCTCTCTTTGCTCAAAGAAAATGTCTTCAAGAAAAGGATCTTAAAAGAGGAATTCTTCCTCACACTCATCTTCGGTTGACTCTTCTGCCAATGAGGTGATCTCCCCGAAAGGAGAGTTTGAAGTTTAGGAAGAAGCAAAGGATGCGTACTACAAAGCTCTTTGCGGCTCGCCTCCGCCTTCGCAAGACATTCCAATTCCCAAGAGGCCCGTGAGGTCGCCAAACGCGCCCCTTACGCCGAGCATGGTCTCTCCCGACTACCTCACGACTCTCAGGGACTTTTACCAGATCCCAAGTGGAGTCGTATTTCGGATCCCGAGTGGCAACGAGAGTGCGAAGAACCTTCCGGAAGGTTTCTTTACTTGCTATGAGGCCTTCCTGGTGTATTGCCGTATGTGGTTTCTGATCCCTGGTACCATCGTCCGCGCGCTTTGCCACTTTGGGCTTTCAATCAGCCAGCTAAGCGTTCCGGCCTTGCAGCATTGGCTCGGCGTGGTAATCTTGAGTTACGAGCTAGGAATGGACCTTAACCCTGGCGATTTCGAAGGATTTTGGTTTACGAGAGGAACGGGGATCAATGGCTCATACCGCATGGCGCCAAAGAAGGGTATGGCTATAATTAAGGGGCACACTTCACATCCTAAGGCACTGATCCCTGGTACCATCGTCCGCGCGCTTTGCCACTTTGGGCTTTCAATCAGCCAGCTAAGCGTTCCGGCCTTGCAGCATTGGCTCGGCGTGGTAATCTTGAGTTACGAGCTAGGAATGGACCTTAACCCTGGCGATTTCGAAGGATTTTGGTTTACGAGAGGAACGGGGATCAATGGCTCATACCGCATGGCGCCAAAGAAGGGTATGGCTATAATTAAGGGGCACACTTCACATCCTAAGGCATGGTTCGAGCGCTTTTTCTTTTCCGGATAGATGGGGAGTCTGTCGAGGAGAGCTACCTCCACCTATTCCGTCGGGAGTGGAACTTCACCCGAGTAGCTATGTTTTTCGTTTGGATACCTTGAAAACATGCGAAGATGATTTTTATTTATTATCTTGCAGTGAACAGGATCCTTCTGCCGACTCCTGCTGATCTTTTTGCCAAGCGAGATCTTCTCCGCGGCAGGCCGTTCTTCTGGAATTCCTTTATTGTCGAACGGATTTGAAGCGCGGTGGAGCTCCATCGATCTCGAGCCGTCTCTCAGCCTCTGGACGTTTCGTATGGCGTAGACCCGGTCATTGATGTCTTCCCTGCTCAGAGGCAGAGAATCAGGTCTCAGAAAGGCTAGGGAGTTGCCTCCGAGAACGTCTTGGGAAACCTTCCGCTGCCAGAATGGAACCCTGGTTTCTCCCCAGGGGAAAGGAGTGGAACCAGCGAGGTTCCCCTTCCCAGCGAATTTTTTGCCTCCCTCCCTCCCGGTTTTACTACTCATAAGTCGTTGGACGAAGAGTCGAGGAGGAAAGTAGTCGCCGAAGGCTCCAGCTTAATCCACGAGGTTTATCCTTTGAACTTTGATCTAAATTATATTTTTTTTGTTTCCCTTTCGGATCTTAAGTTCGTGCAGGGGATAAGGGTGTTCAATGCGGCACTCGACGGAAGTTTCCGGGAGTCGCGTATCTCTCACTTCAAAGCCGA
>NW_013617419.1:0-16867 GCF_000695525.1 Brassica oleracea var. oleracea | reverse complement strand
GCTCGGTCGCTACGTAGCGACCGAGCACGTACATGCTCGGTCGATACGTAGAGACCGAGCTCTCACCAAAGCTCGGTCGCTACGTAGCGACCGAGCACGTACATGCTCGGTCGATACGTAGAGACCGAGCTCTCACCAAAGCTCGGTCGCTACGTAGCGACCGAGCACGTACACGGCTCGGTCGCTACCGAGCTCTCCCCGAAGCTCGGTCACTACGTAGCGATCGAGCACATACATGGCTCGGTTGTTACGTAGAGACCGAGCTCTCCCCAAAGCTCGGTCGCTACGTAGCGACCGAGCAAGCACAAGACTCGGTTGCTACGTAGCGACCGAGCACGCACACAGGTCGGTCGCTTCATAGCGACCGAGCACGCACACGGCTCGGTTGCTACGTAGCGACCGAGAACGTACACCGCTCGGTCGCTACGTAGCGACCGAGCTCAAGCCAACTCTCCACTCACTACGTAGCGACCTGTCAGGCCTAAAAAAGGGTCCTCCCTTGCGTTCTCTTTTGAATCCGCATCGTAACGCTTTTCGTTTCGTCTCAATCGGAGTTTCCGTTGAGATTTTACGACGTAAACAAGTAGGATTCTTCTTGGCTTGCTTCCCCTCGCTACGTAGCGACCTGTCAGACCTTCACTAGCTATATAGCGACCTGTCAGGCCTCAGAAAGGTCCTCCTTTGCGTTCTTTTTTGAATCCTCATCGAAACGCTTTTCGTTTCGTCTCAATCGGAGTTTCCGTTGAGATTTTAAAAACCGCAAAGACTAGTTTTTTCGCGTGGATTCAGATTAATCGTATAATACGGCAACGGTTAACTTAACACCTTAGCCGCCTCAACTATACGATTACGTTGAAACTTTTTATTGACTTCGTATCAGTCAAGTTCGGAAGATAAATATCAAGTTTCAAAGGATAAACACCAATATCGAAAAACGGCGAACCTACACGAGAATAGGAATGGGGAAATGAGCAAGCAAAACTGAGAAGAGACAAAACTGCATCTTCGAGAGAACTAAGGTATTTGCGACTTGAAATTTTTTAAATCAGACTTGGAGTTTTCGTAGGAAATTAATAAGAAACAAAAACACCTTTGAGGCTGCCATAGAGATTTAGGAAACGTAAAACCTAGGTGGATAGTCTAGCGAACTAAGTCTTAGGTGATTTTTTCTGTCTCGATATATTATCCCATAACTGTTCGTCCAGATCTTGCAAACCGATCTAAACTCTCCGAAAATTGAGAAACAACTGGATTAAGTCACCGTATTATTGGGATTAGATGGTAAATAGTAGATCATGTAAGGCCATTTGAATTCTATTGTCTCTCATCGTTTAACGTAATTGGTTGTGTCCTCATTTGAGTGTAGCTGTGGTAGTTTAGACTGAACTGTATGAAGTCATTTTGTATTGTTAAGTGAGACAGTGATGTAACCCGTAACGCCATTTGAATTATATTGTTGCATCGTTTACGCATTTGGTTGGTAATAATGAATTCATGTGTTCTGATCAGGAACCCTTGCTCTCACTTCGATGGCTTCATCTCGGATGTTTATGGATAACGATGTCCAGCCTAGCAGGGGTTATCTTGAATGGTACGCATTTTTGTATTCAGCTATGTTTTCATTCACTTCTGCTTCGGCATTTCATGTGACAGCAGCTCTGACATTCCTTTGGTTTCCTCATTTTTCACAGGCTGAGATCCAACTCAGATATTGCTAATAAGATCAATGCAAAGGTTGTTACGAAGCCTGAGACAGCGACTCTAGAGGAACTTTTCGCCTACATCAAACATGAGACTGCTAAGGTACAGTAGTCGTTCTGTTTTCACATTCATTGTGTTATGCTTGTGTATTGATAGAGTTTGTATTATTTTTCACAATGATAGGTTGTTTGGTTTGAATGCACAGCAACTATAGATGATGTTGTTCAGGGTTCTGCTTGGTATTATATCTCATGCGGTGGGTGTAATAGTAAGGCAGTCAAAGGGCTTAACTCTCTGATTTGTAACAACAAGAAATGTGGGAAAAGTGATGTTACAGGAGTTGCTCAGTAAGTGTCGTACCCTCTTATCATTTTTTTTCCATCGCTAGAGGCTAATCTTCGCTCATTGCAGGTACCTCACGAGGATTTCGGTTTATGATAAGAGTGAATAGGCAGTTTTTGTCATTCTTGGTGATGCTGGCAAAGAGTTGACTGGGAAGCATGGGTCAGAATTAGTTGCCAGTTACTTTGAGGTAATTTCAAACCTGTGTTATTTGAACTTTCATATATATATTCTAACTCTATACATAGCCCCAAGTTATTTGAACTTACATATATGTTCTTGCACGTTAGGCTAATGAGGGCGTAGTAGCTGATCATTGCGTGCCAGTACCGCAAGCTCTACTTGCTACAATAGGGCACACTTATAAATTCATTGTGAAAGTCTCTTATCACAATTTGTCAGGGAAGACTCAAACAATCACTGTCACAAAGATATTCCCACCAGAAGCTCCACAACCTATAGCTCCCTTGGACGAACACGCTGTTCCATCAACGTCTGATGGTATCTTGAAGACCGGAAGTGATAGGGTTAGGAAAGCAGCTGAGACTGTTGAATCAGATGAAGCTAAGCGTTGCAAGAGTGGCTGATACATATTCAAGAATCCTCTTACGCAGTGATTGCTTTTGCTGCAGTTTAGGTTTCGTTTTTATGTTTACGTAATTACTTTGCCTTCACTCCATTTCTATCTTCAGACTTTTGTTCATTGGATGCTTTTCTGTTTCTTTGATTACAATTTCCCGTTATATGATGTTCCTTATCTATTAAGGCAATTTTGTTTATTCTATTATGATTAGATTTATTTTGTTTACTAATACTGATCTTATTAAGAGTTAAGAAGAAGAGGAAACTAAGATGTGATTTGTGATTATCATAGAAACTACCATCTTTGGAAATTATATATTTATTCAATCTTTGACAATCGTGATTAGGGGCATGATTTTAGCAGCTAATCATCAAGTCAAATTCAAGAAATTAATTACTCATATCCTGAGCATCCTAAACAATAATACACGTTTCGTAGCCCATATGTTACAAAACAGTTTATTCTTCTCTCATATGTACTCTCAAAGAATTACTTAAATTCATTCTTCTCTCATATATTCCAAATCCGTTTACTAATCATCATTGGAACCGACATCTAAGTTCATATCAATTCAATTCTCCAAAGGCAGTGTAAGTGTGAGAATTTTTAATAAGTCTACAAATTGCTATACCTATTCCAAATTTCTAATTTACAATCGGATTGAATCTAAGGTTCTCAATATCAACGGAATGGAGAACCCACCTCCTACCCCCCTGTCCAAATTGCAGGTAACACAAATCCTATTCCATTTTGTGTGTACGTACTGTTCTATGAATATTTATCTATTTTTTTTAATTATATAATTATGTGTTTTTACACATGATAAATATATACATTTAAAATTTATTGATTGTTTATGTTATAATCATAGATGTTAGATATGCTATAATTTTTAAATTTATATTAAAATATTAAAACCATATGGAAATCGGAATAATAGAGAAATATTCACAAATTATTATCCCAAATTATTGCTGTTTATTACATAATTACTTTCCTTATCATGAAACATAAACAATACCCGGGTCATCAATAACATATACACTTTCTTTATAGCTACAATAATACACATTTAAAATGTATATAGAATAATATGGCAAAATCTGGGCTAAATTAAAAAATTTTGAATCAAGAAAATGTTTACTACAAATCAATATTCTAAAATCATATGTATAATTTAAGCAATGGTAATTCTCCTAAATGGATCATTTTAAAGTTTTGGTCACAAAAATATACCACATAAGTGAAAATGACCAAAATATTTCATTTAATAGGTAAAAAGATTATAATACCCTAGATATGTAAAAAATAAGAAAATATAAATGATTAAAAATAAAATAAAAATAAATATTTTTTATAGTTTTAGATTATATGTCTTCTAATTCGAACTTTAAAAAAAAATTGAATTTTTTTTAATTTTTTCCAAATTTTCTATTTGTAAATCAAAAATACTTTTTGCAATTATTTTTAAAAATTTTATTTTCAAATTTTTAATATTTATTTTTTATTTATTAAAATTTTAAATTTCAATCTCAATTCCCCATCCCTTATCTCTAAACCGTAAGGTTTGAATTAGTTAATCCTAGGGTATAAATGTATAATTACCTCTTAAATGAAACATTTTGGTCATCATTTTACCTCTTTAATCTTCTTCAAATATATTTACATATCTAATACAACAACCAACGTAAATCCATATAAGAAAATTAATCATAATTTTAATATATTTAAAATAAAAAATATTATTGTTGAATTCAAAGAAATATATGACTACATATACCAAAATGATAACTAAATCAACTATAAACAAAACAAAATCGACTACATATAACATATCTAAAATCATATGTCTAATTAAAGTAAGAGTAATTCTCCTAAATAGACTATTTTCAAGTTTTGGTCACAAAAATAAACCACATGAATGAAAATGACCAAAATGTTTCAATTAATATATAAAAAGATCATAGTACCCTAGATATATAAAAAAAAATAGACAGAAAATAAAAATAAAAATGAATATTTTTTTATAGTATATATTTCTGTGTGTAATAATTATAGTTGAAAATACATGTATCTTATTACAATTTATAGTTTTTTTGTAAAGTTCTAAATAATGTATGCCCTTAATTAAAATCACATGTTTTACAGTGACATCTCACATGCAACACATTCTTCAAAGAATCCACCAACTTCAGGAAGGGATTTCAGTGCGCCCTATCAAGGTATGTATAAGAAGTGTTTGGGACATCAGAAAACACCAAACAGATAATACTCAAATTTGCATCGGCTTCATGTGCTACGACCACATAAGCCGTTTATTAAAACTTTAACATATAAATATATATGTATTTTCCAATCCAACATATTTGATTTAAACTACTCACTATTTACTTATTTGGTTCGGCACAACAAAATTTGTTCACATTCAGGGACAACTATTAGAAGGTCGGCTCACCGGAAACATTCAGCCAAATGACCCAAAAAATTTAACCGAGGGAGATATATATGAATTTTCAGGATTTTCTGTCATACATAATTCACGACATCGAAAACTCACTCAGCTGCCGTATTACATTCAGATCGACAAAAAGACAATAGCATCGAAAGTTACAGACATCGGTCCAATATTTCCAGTTCACAATTTCTCTCCTCAGAATTACAAAAATCTATTGTGGTTAGCCACTACACCCACATACTTACCAGGTAAGTAAGTCATTCCAATATTAATTAAACAAACATGGATGTTTATTCTAAAATCAATGATGCAGATGTCGTCGGGCAGATACTCATAATACAAAAAAGAAATCCATACCACCCAGAAATCAATACTGATGCCAGGATTGGTCTACGACTGAACAGGTAAGTCTAACACAATAGCGAAAAACGAAATCATAATTCTCTTCATACATACACCTCTATTTCAGGTCGACAATGGTTAAACTCATATTGTGCGACAAGCAAGCAGCAGATTTTAGCATCCTACAAAGCAATAAGAATAGGAAATTTAAACTTGTCATCATCACAAGCATAATTCCTAAACTTTTCCAAGGTAAATAATTTTACTAAACACATAAAAAAATAATACAGATCTAAATTTTTTTTTATCAACAGAACAATAATATCCAATATTTTCCAGGCAAACTACTACTCACTTCCTCACCAGCAACAAATTTCTACTTCAACAAATCAATTGATTACATAAAGCACTTCAAATGGCGAATAAGAGATCATGCAAAAGTATGCAGCAAAGAGTGACTTTAATTCATGCATCATTCGGATTATTAATCTCTTTCCCACACAACTTTATACCTAGATTAATTTACATTTTTAACAATTTTATCATTGTTTTTTCTTAAATCCCTACTTCTCTACATAAAGCACTTCAAAGGGCGAATAAGAGATCATGCAAAAACATGCAGCAAAGAGTGACTTTAATTCATGCATCATTCGGATTATTAATCTCTTTCCCACACAACTTTATACCTAGATTAATTTACATTTTTAACAATTTTATCATTGTTTTTTCTTAAATCCCTACTTCTCTATAAAATCTAAAACTCATGTTCTGTCTTTCAAACTTTGCTAAGCAATTTAAACATATAGAGAATAAATTAAAAAGACATCGCGGACAATAGGATCTACATTTTATTGGATTATATATTCAGCCAAATGACCCAAATTAAGACAATATTCCTATTGGTTTATATATTTTGTTTCTGACTATATTAAAATATATTATAGTTTCAAAATTTCGAAAAATTATTGAATAACTTTTTGGCATAAATTTACATATTTAAATATTCAAAGTGATTACACATTTTATGATTTTTTATGAACATATATATATATATATACATATATATTAAATTAAGGCTATTTACCTATTCTTCAAATAGTAAAATAACAGAATGTTTTTAAAAAAACATTAGTATCGAATATTTAAACTTTTAATAAATAGTTAGACATGATTACTAAAAGATTAATAAAAACTTCAATTTTTTACATCTAAAATATATACTAAATATAAATAATGATGTTAAAACAAAAACAATCTTTCAAAATATTTCATCCTAATTTTTCAAATATTATATAAAAATAAAAATATATATAATATAACAAAAAGTAAAATTAATTATTTATATATTGATATTTTATATTATATTTAACATTAAAAATTTATAGACAAATAATATTATATTTAATATTATATTTAACATTTTCAGTGTATTTAACATATATAATTTTTTTAAAAGTTGTCTTATTTAAAGCAATGAGTATTTTAATTAGCTTTACTTTAAAATTGTAAAAAAAGATTATAATCATAAAAAATATAACAAAATATTAAATAAGAAATAAATAACATATAAATAACATATAAATATGAAATAAATAATATATATAACAAAGAAATATGTGATGTGGAGATTAATAATATATTTACTTAATAACCTAAATATGTAAGAAAAGATACTTTGGATAATAACTACAGAGTAACAAATTCTTTATTAATTTTGCATTTGTTTACCATCCCATACATATTTTAGATAGTAAGAAAATAAATTGTAAGTTTTACTCATTTCTAATTCAATTTCTATTTATATTCTTATAACATAGAAGTAATATATTGTAATATATATATTAAATACAATATTATTTGAATAAACCCGGGCGTAGCCCGGGCAAAGTATCTAGTCTTGTTAAAACAAAAATTTAAGCTATTTACCAAAAAAAGTTTCAGTTAACCTTTTTATAATTTATATTCATTTTAAAAAATTTAAAATATATAATATACGAAAAAGCTAAATTTTAATTATTTAATAAATTAATTAATTTTAATAATATAAATAAAAAAGATTCACAATAGTAATCAAATCTCTATTATTTTTAATCATTAATTTTCATAAATATTTAGTCATATTAGGTGATTCCGTAAGTTTTATTTAAGAAAAGAAAGAAGAATACTTTTATAAATTACTAATTACTTTTTATGGTAGTTTAAAAAAATAAAATATATATTTAGATGGAGCAACATATTTCTCTAAAAAAGGTAAGAGTCATTCTAGTGATGACATGACGACACTCAAATATTGTAATGTTTCTCTTTTAATATAAAAAATAAAACAAATAAAATTATCAAATAATTTTTTTTTAACAAATAAAGACAACCACGCAATTACATCATCTAAAAATAGCATTTAATAACAATAAAATAATATTCTACAGGACGTGGCCTTAGTTATTAGATATATATATATATATATATATATATATATAGTTTGAAAGTTGAACAAAACGAACTTACATATACACACGTTAACCGGTCAAATATTATGTATTTAGAAAGAAAAACAAATTTGGCTCGTCAAATTGGCCCCTCTTGTTTTTTTTCTCTTTCTTCAAAAGTCAATGAAGTGCACCTCACCAGAATAATATGCATTATTAAAAACTATATATCTTGTTTTTTTCTCTTTCTTTAAAAGTCAATGAAGTGCACCTCACCAGAATAATATGGATTATTAAAAACTAATGATATTAAATATATATATATGCATTATTAATAAATGTTGTAATGAAGTTCGGCAGATCAGAAAGACAGAAAAAAATAATCCAGCTTCTTTTTCGTTCCTGTGTTTTGAGGAACATCAATATTCAGTTTATTTTCTTTTCTTTTCCTGTGTGTTTTAAGGCGCATCACAACACCTGAAGACCTGAAGGGATGTTGGTCGAAGGGATAATTCTCTCAGCTTTCTTACAAGCTCTGTTCAAAGCTCTGTTCAAGTCGGTCATGTCATCCATTTTCGATGAATTCTTCAGGGTCCGAGAAGGGAAGGAGATGAAGGTGATACTTGGGGAGCTGGAAACCAAACTTTTGACTATATGTGCATGGCTTAGTTATGCCCATGAGGAACAAATTACGAACCAGGCAGTGGAAGATTGGGTCAACAAGCTGAAAGATGCCGTTTACCATGCAGAAGATGTTCTCGATGATATTTATACAGAAGCTTCGCTCGGCAAAGAAACAATCAGCTTGAAAATTTTGCTAGATAAGCTTACGAGTGTCAAGATGAAGCTCGACTCTCTAGCCTCAGAGATTGAAGTGTTCTCGCAACTGCCCACAACGCCAACACACACAAAAAGATTGACTACATCTCTAATAGGAGAACAACGACCAATTGGTAGACAAACAGAAAAGGCGGAAATCTTGAAATTGTTGACAAACGATGACAATAGCAAAATAGAAGTGCTAGCCATTGTGGGCATTGGAGGGGTTGGCAAGACCACACTTGCACAGCTCCTGTACGATGAGGATCATTTTCCATTAAAAGCCTGGATTCATGTGTCAGAGAAGATTGATGTTTTTAGCCTTACCAAGAGAATTTTTGAGGCAGTCACTCGAGGCACATTTCCTTTTGAAGACCTAAATCAACTCCACCTTAAACTGGAAGAAAGATTGAAAAAGAAAAAGTTTCTGCTCGTTCTTGATGATATGTGGAGTGAATCTTTCGAGGACTGGAATCTGCTATGTCAACCCTTTGCAACTGCTGCTAAGGAGAGCCGAATTATTGTAACAACAAGAAGTCACCATGTCGCGACAAAAGTGGGTGCTAGCAAGAAACACACACACACTTCAGCCTCTACCATTTGGAGAATGCTGGAGTATTTTTAGAGAACAGGCACTTGGTCCTCAGGAGCATGATCTAAATCGAGAACTGGGAGAGCTTGCAGAACAAGTAGTGGGCAAGTGCCAAGGCCTGCCTTTGGCTGCGAAAGTATTTGGCGGTTTGTTACGGTCTAGCCGAGAAGGTGAATATTGGAGGGGGATCCTAAACAGTAAGATCTGGACTCTTCCAACTGGTTCAATCAACATACTCCCTGTTTTACAGGTCAGCTATCATTACCTCCCCCTTCCCTTGAAAAGATGTTTTGCCTACTGCTCCATATTTCCAAAAGGGTACGTCTTCGAAAAGGAAAGGGTAGTTCTTTTGTGGATGTCGGAGGGACTCTTGCATAAGGATGAAGGAAACACAGAGAGGATGGAAGCGGTTGGAGATGAATACTTTTCAGAACTAGTTTCAAGGTCTCTTTTCCAACGAGACATTATTGCTACATCAAAGTTTACTATGCATGATCTTATCAACGAGTTGGCTCAATTTGCAGCGGGAGAGTTCTGCTTCAAGTACGAGAATCAAATTCAAGGAATGTCAGGAAAAACCAGGCACTTATCCTATTTACGTGACCAATATAGTGGTGAGGCTATGAAGTTTGAGGTACTGCACGGGGTAAAGTCTCTGCGAACTTTTCTTCCTTTGAGCCTTAAAGATTCTTCTCAAACCTGCTGCTTAAATAATATGGTCAGAGATAAGTTGCTTCGGGGTCTTACCTGCCTGCGTGTATTGTCTTTGTCCCATTATAAATTCACCCTGCTGCCCTCAGATATTTTCAAGAGAATGAGGCACATCCGGTACTTAGACCTCTCTAGAACTTATCTCAAGACTCTTCCAACATCGGTTGGTTTCCTGTACAATCTCCAGACTCTTCTACTGTCTTACTGTCCCAATCTGATCCAACTGGAAGAAACAATCTGCAATCTTATCAGCCTGACGTATATTGATCTGACAGCAACGAAGTTGAACCAGATGCCAAAAAGCTTTGGTAAACTGACGAGGCTCCAGACACTTACAACTTTCGTTGTTAGTGATGGCAAAGGGGCGGCCATTTCGGCACTTAAAGATCTTACAAAGCTTCGCGGAAAACTTGCAATCCTCGAGCTGCATAGAGTTAAGGGAATTAGCGATGCAGAAGAAGCAGACTTGGAGGGCAAGACCCATCTGAAAGAGATAAACTTTACTTGGAGAACATCAGATCCTGTCATGGGCATTATATCAGGGACGCGTAATGAAGATGCCCTCTTTGACATGTTACGCCCACATAATAAGATAGAGAAACTCACCGTAGACAAATATTATGGAAATAGTTTCCCGCGGTGGATGAGTGACCCTTCATTCTCTAGCATCGTATATTTAAGTCTCAGTGAATGTCAAAGGTGTACGTCTTTGCCATCTCTTGGTCGACTAGCAGGTCTCAAAGAGCTCCACATTTCAAACATGAGGGATCTGGTAAGAATAGGTCCAGAGTTTTACACAAGCAATCCTAAATCGCAGGGTCAAGATCAGCAGCCGTTTTGGTCCCTTGAGATGTTGACGTTTGAAGACATGCCAAACTGGGCAGAGTGGGCAGATGTAGAGGTCTACGGAGGAACGCTGTTCCCTATGCTCCAGAAACTTTTCATAGTAAGTTGTCCAAAACTGACCAGTGCTCCACCGGGCCTTTTCCCTTGTCTACTCTCTCTTCATACTTGTAAGAGCGAAAGTATAGTTGTTCAGCTGGATGCCCCCAAGTACCCAAGGCTTCAACAACTAAACTAGCCTCCACTCTCTTCACTTGCTGCACTTCCTTCATCCTGGGTACTTAACTAAACTCGAAAAGCTCTAAATCTGATGCTTCTTCCGCTAGCCTACACCACCACCACATTCGAAATTATCTCACTTTTATTTGTAATAAAGAGAATTTGAGTTTTGTACTTACATTTCTCCTCTGTTGCCATTGATTTCTTTCTTCCATCAGCAGAGATTCTGAAATTCTTCATTTAAATCTTCTGTATGCTTTTCAGATCTGAAATTGTATTTCACTATTGCGATACTTGCCAGTTCCATTCCATCACACCACAACTCCGAAATCCAATCGTGACAAAGAAAATATCAATCTTTTATCCGATAATACTAAAAGTTTAGGGACTAATTTTGGTATTAATGAATTATTATTGTTCTCAAGTGACCTAGTTTCGCATGAACTGTTTCACTCATCGCCAGTGTCTTTGTTCTGTTCCATCATCATTTACCACCCAAGAGGAGGAGCTGTAGGAAGAAGATTGTCAAGCCCTAACAATGGTTTTGGTCTTGCATCCATACTCAACCAGACTCCATTCCTTATCCAATCCACTTCTCATTTCTCCTCTTCGTCCGGCGCCGCTGGCCGTGGCCGTGGCCGTGGTTCCGGATTCCCCGCCGCTGGAAAGGGACAGTTCGGTATCAATAGTGAACCGGAAATTGCTAAAGTGCCGGTGGCTCGCGGACGTGGCTCGTCGGAATCGCAATCCCCCGGAGGTTATGGTCACGACCGTGGCCGTCCGATCCAATCTGATCTGAATCCTCCTCCGTTTACCGCCTTTGTCAGACCAGATTCCACTAGCCTTGGACGTGGAAGAGGTTCCCTTGGATCAGATCCAGTTTCACCTTTCTCTCCTGCGCCTCCTCGCCATCCATCGCAGATGCAGCAACCGCGTTTTCAACCGCCTCCCAGTGATGACTCTCGACGTCCCCAATTGAGCAGGGAAGAGCAACTGCAGCAACCAGCAGAGTCTAAGAACGTATCCAATGCTTTAGGAAGTGGAGAAGGACCTTTTGTGGAAGCCGCTCCACCGCAACAACAAGAAAACCGCGACATTCGCCGCCCTCAGCCGCCACCGCAGCGGCAGAGGCGAGTTCAACCGCCCAAGGATGAAACTCCTCGGCCCCAACTGAGTCCGGAGGAAGCTGGAAGAAGAGCTAGGAGCCAGCTTTCCCACGGTGAAGCTGAGGGAAGCGGTGGTGTAAGGGGAAGAGGAAGAGGGAGAGGCAGGGGAAGAGGGGGTGAAGCGTGGAGAGATGATAAGAAAGAAGAGGAAGCTGACAAGAGGCTTTGAGTGTTTTCCTTGGAGATAATACTGATGGAGAGAAGTTTGCTATGAAGATGGGACCTGAGATTATGAACCAGTTAGCTGAAGGTTATGAGAGTATCTGTGAAAGGGCTTTGCCTTCTACTGCTCATGATACCTTGGTTGATGCTTATGACACTAAACGCTTAATTATTACTCTATTGACAACAAAAGGATTCAAATCGATGTATAGAGGACTTTAACTCCAAATGAACTCTCTGATGCTCTTAAAGCAGAGGAAATGTTCTGGAAACAGAAGAGTAGAGTGTTTTGGCTGAGAGAGGGAGATAAAAATACTAAATTCTTCCATGCCCTAACGAAGCAAAGGAGAGCAAGGAACAAAATCACGCAGTTACTGGATGCAAATGGTAACATAGTTGAGGACGAGGAAGGCCTGGTAGCCATTGCTACTAGCTATTTTCGGCAAATCTTTGAGTCTTCTATTCCAGAAGATATTGAAGAGGCGCTGTCTGAAGTTCCGACGACGGTTACGGGATCAATGAATGACAACCTCACAGCTCCTGTTTCTGATTGGGAAGTCAAACTAGCTCTTTTTGCCATGCATCCAGACAAGGCACCGGGACCAGATGGGATGACTGCACTTTTTTATCAAAAGTTTTGGGATATAGTCAAGGAGGATTTAACTCTTATGGTTAATAAATTCCTTTTTGATGGGACTGTGACTAATGGATTGAATGATACAAATATATGTCTTATCCCAAAGACAACTAAGCCAAATGATATGGCTCAATTCAGACCCATAAGCCTATGTAATGTCAGCTACAAGATCATATCTAAAGTCTTATGCCAGAGACTAAAGAAAGTCTTGCCAGGATTGATATCAGAAACCCAGTCAGCCTTTGTTGCGGGAAGACAGATCTCAGATAATATCATGATTGCTCAAGAGATGTTTCATGCCCTGCGAACTAAACCGAGTGGACGTAATAAGAGGATGGCCATCAAGACAGACATGAGTAAAGCATATGATAGGATGGAATGGTCGTTTATTGAAACTGTGATGCGAAAGATGGGATTCTCGGAAACATGGATTACATGGATCATGAGGTGCATTACGTCGGTGAAATATAAAGTTCTTATGAATGGGCAGCCAAGAGGACATATTG
The DNA here is from genome assembly GCF_000695525.1 of Brassica oleracea var. oleracea. Lineage (NCBI taxonomy): Eukaryota > Viridiplantae > Streptophyta > Magnoliopsida > Brassicales > Brassicaceae > Brassica > Brassica oleracea. Next base: position 3,363 of record NW_013617419.1, on the reverse strand, counting down.
TTCCAGGTAGAGGCCTGCGTCAGGGAGATCCTTTGTCTCCTTTCATTTTTATTCTGTGCACGGAAGCGCTCGTTAGCCTTCTCAATCATGCAGAGAACCAAGGGAAGATAACGGGGATGCGTGTCACACGCGCATGTCCTTCAGTATCCCACCTTCTCTTTGCTGATGATAGCCTTTTCTTCTGTAAGGCGGAGCCCCGTGAATGTGAAGAAGTAATGAAAGTAGTCAGGACATATGGTAGAGCATCTGGCCAATGTATCAATTTCGACAAATCTTCCTTACTCTTTGGTAAGAGGATTAATGCAGCTACTAGGCAAGAGATCAAAGATGTACTTGGAATACATAATGATGGTGGGATGGGAAAGTACTTGGGAATCCCAGAGGATATTAGTGGCTCCAAATGTAAACTCTTTGCATTTTTAAAGGACAATCTGATGCACAGAGTTAATGGATGGACAGGTAGATGCCTCTCAAAAGGGGGGAAGGAGGTAATGATCAAATCCATCTTACTCGCTCTTCCGACATACGTTATGTCAACATTTCTGCTCCCATTGGAGATTTGTGAGAACCTCGCTAGTGCCATTGCACAATTTTGGTGGAGCTCAAATCCACCAAAAAGAGGAATACATTGGGCGAAATGGGAAAAGGTTTGTCTACCAAAAGAAGAGGGCGGGATTGGTTTCCGTTTAATCCATGAATTTAATCTAGCACTATTGGCAAAGCAATTATGGAGATTGACTCAGTACCCTGATTCACTGGTTGCCCGAGTTTTGAGAGGCAGGTACTATAGGATGACCTCGCCATTACGAGCAGTCTCTGCAAGTAACCCATCATATGTGTGGACAAGCATTTACGCTGCAAGAAAGCTTTTGCTTCTCGGGATCAGACAGAAGATTCATTCTGGTTATGAGATCAAGGTGTGGGAGGACCAATGGATCCCAACGATACCTGCTAGACCAGCTACACCTGTAGCACCTGTAATGCATCCGAATATGAGAGTTAGTGACCTCATTAACCAAGAATTGAAGGAATGGGATGTAGGGCTACTAGAGAATTATGTCCACCCCGATGACATACCACTCATTCGTAGTATGGCTATAAGTTCTACCCATCGCCGTGATACCTTCTGCTGGAACTACACGAAGAATGGCCAATACACTGTTAAATCTGGATACTGGGTTGCTCGAAATCTGATGAAGCCAGAAGAGGAAAAGGAAATACTGGAACCAAGTATTACTAAACTCCAAGCCTTTGCTTGGAAGTTGAAAGCGCCAAGAAAGATGTGCCATCTTATATGGCAATTGATAACAGGTCAGGTGGCAGTAACGAGGAATCTCGCAAGGCGGAATATGAGGTGCGATAATTATTGCCCAAGGTGTGGAGAACTAGAGGAATCTGTAACACATGCAATATTTGAATGCCCTCCGGCTCTCCAAGTGTGGTCCTTATCAGCAACTCCTACGAGCCCAGGTATATTCCCAGTGGCAAGCATCTACACAAACATGGACTACCTATTCTGGAGGAAGAATGAAATCTTAGCGCCAGACCAAGACAGGGATCCTTATCCCTGGCTAATATGGTATATTTGGAAGGCTCGTAATGACAAACTTTTTAGGGGAATAGATAGAGACCCCTTGGAAATAGTTCGATATGCAGAAAGTGAATGTCAAGCCTGGTTCAATGCAAACGAGATGATATCGCCAGTAGTTCAGGCCATCAGCAATGAGGAAAACCAATTCTTAAGCTTGGGTAATATTTGTCTACTAGATGGATCTTGGACAGCTTCAGATCGCTTTAGTGGATGTGGATGGGTCTGGATGGATAGCGGGGAGAACACACAACTTATGGGAACACGGAATTTCATTCGATGTGAATCAGCTTTGCATTCGGAGGTAGAAGCACTGCGTTGGGCGATGGAGAATATGCTTCAACACTCGCCATGCCAGAGCTTTGGAACAGACTGCAAGGAGCTGATTTCAATGATAAAGGAACCTCATGTGTGGCCAAGCTTTGCGACAGAACTGGAGAAGATAGAAACGCTGCAGATTTGCTTCCCGGACTTCAAAATAACCTATGTGCCACGAGTGCGCAATCTGTTTGCTGATTTTTTGGCTAAGACTGCTAGGACCTTTCGTAGAGAGTTACTTTTCATTGGTTGTTCTATTCCGGTCTGGTTACCCAGACCACTTCAAGCTTGAGTAATAGAATGGCCGTTCGACGTCAAAAAAAAAAAAACTCCATATTATGGAAAAAAAATCAATTTCTTTATCACTTCTCTCCTCTCACTGCCCTTTTATCATTGTACTTCCATGTATAACTCTCAATTAGTTTATTATATCTTATTCTACCTTATAAATACATTAATTTCTCCAATTAAATTAACCAACTATAATTCATCTACCACCAGAGCCCACATATTAACCTTAACCAGTGAGATTTTACTTGGTCCACATGCTTTTATCTCCCATCGTGAAAGCTCATCTTCCTCATCCTCCATTGATGATTTTGAAGCTTGAAGAAGAGGTGATTCTTGTATGTTTTCGATGATTGTTTTTCTAGAATATCATTTAAATGTTTTTTACATCATGGGTAACATTAAAAAGTAAGAATTGATGAAAATATTGAGAGATAAAAACGATTTTGAAAACTGTGTTTATGGATTTTGGGTATATTTTATATTTGTTTTCGATGATTTTTTTCTGGAATATTAAATGTTTTTATATCATGGGTAACGTTATAAAAGTAAGAATTAATGAAAATATTGAGAGATAAAAAACGATTTTAAAAACTGTGTTTATGAATTTCAGGTATATTTTATATCCGTTTTTGGTGAAAGTTTTATTATCGGTTAGTGTAAAAAAAAGATTCAATGCAAATTTTAAAATATTAAAAAGGATTTTAAAAATTGTGTTTATGGGTTTAGGATATAATTTATGTCTTTTTGGGTGATTTTTTGTGTGTAATTTCATTTCGATGAATTATACATTATGAATAATGTAAAATCCGAACAAAAACGTCCTAAATTTTTGATTAATAAGTGCAAGGATAATTTATGGGTATTACTAAGAGAACTACCGTAGAACCTCTACAAATTAATAATGTTGGAACTTTGAAATTTTATTAATTTATCAAGATATTAATTTACAAAAGTTTTCTTATTTAGATTTATTATTTTAAGATATATTTATTCTAAGATAATAAAAATATTTGATTTTAGTATATAGTCATTAATTGTTATTTTTGAAATTTGACATTTATATTAATTTTATTATTTGGTGTATATAATATATATTGCATAGAACTTAAACGTGGTTAATTTTGTATATAATATTACCAGTATTATTATGTATAGTACTAAAACGG
>NW_013617418.1:323821-324463 GCF_000695525.1 Brassica oleracea var. oleracea | reverse complement strand
AGCTGGAGCAAGACCTCATCCTACCAAGTTTAAACTAGATCCTCCACGCGACGGTTCATCCACAAGTAAAGGGCGGGGGCAGGAGTGCAACTGCAATCACCAACAGGAGAACTCATCCGGCAGTCATTCGGTTTTGGTTTTGCGGCGTCAAACAACGAAGCTGAGTACGAGTCCCTCATCGCAGGGCTCCGTCTCGCCAAGGCAGTAAAGGCCAAAAGAATCAGCGCTTACTGCGACTCTCAACTTGTTGTGAGCCAATACCTCGGCGATTACGACGTCCGCAATGAAAGGATGGACGCCTATCTCAAACTCGTCCAAGACCTCACGCGAGACTTCGAGTTATTCGAACTCACGAAGGTTCCTCGCGGAGAAAATATCTGTGTCGACGCCCTCGCTGCTCTAGGAAGCAAGCTACACGATCAAGTCAAGAGGACAATCCCAATCCATAAAATCGAGAAACCGAGCATCGACATGAAGGTGTAACAGACTGCAATTGCAGCAGCGATTAGCGAAGCGATGGACATCGACGAAGCAGAACCTCCTTCGCAGGATGATCAGCCAACAGATTGGCGCAAGGAACTCATCGATTATCTCGCTGAAGGTTAATTGCCCACCGAGAAATGGGACGCGCGGCGACTGAAG
>NW_013617418.1:306306-320983 GCF_000695525.1 Brassica oleracea var. oleracea | reverse complement strand
CCGATCTGAGCGACCCCTTCCCCAATGGGAACCGGAGTTCCCTTGCGAGAAGACGCCAGAATAGTAGATCGCCCCTCATCGCCGACCTCGTCGTTGCGTCTCCTGATCAAAAGCGGCGACTCCCCGCTGTCATCTTCAGAACCGTCGGGACGAGCGACATTAAGAGGAATTTCAGATTCCTCCCCTTCGCCAGCTTCCGCCGCGTCGTCCCGTTCTCCCGAGATTTCAGCCTCAGGAGCCTCCTCTTCGGGTTGAAGTTCTTCTTCTTGAACATCACCCTCCTCGATCTCAGTCGGCTCCTCGGGATTCTCCAACTGCTCGTCGACGGGCCTCTTCGTCCTCTTCTTCTTCTTCATCTTTTTCTTCTGGGGTTCGCCAGAAGGAGGAACGTCGCTCGCCTCCTCGGCGCTCCCCTCAACTCCCGAGCCGCCCCTCTTCCTTTTTTTACCCTTCCCCGCGTTTCTAGCACCAGAAGCGGGAACCTCACCAGCGCAAGGAACCGTCGTCGAGGGTCCCTCCTCGCTGGCCAGTCCCAGCTGGGCGGCTAATATCGCGCTCAAATCAGGAAGAGTTCCCATCCTCTTTGCTTCAGAAACTTGCTTCTGGATGTCCTTCGGGAAGATGTCTAGTCGCTTGGTGCGAATAGGAAGAACGGTCGGAAGGTCAGATCTCCACTCTCTTGAAAACATAAAGCAAAAAGGTCAGGACGCGATAAATGAACTTTGCGATCGAAAGAATAACTAGAAACGGCGAGACCACGAAAGCAGGGCGCAATAAGTCGGGATGTAGTCATGGAAGCTCTTCGAAAATCCCTTCGGGATAGAAGGTCGTCGGAAGCAACTCGGCTTCAGAGTTGTCGTCTTCTGAAGGATCGCCCTCCACTGCGCGAGCTCTCAAGATAATCGAATCAACGGGCACCGCCCCGCTCTGCCCGTCTCTAGCACACTCCGTCGCGTCCCTCACGACGACGTTCTCGCTCCCTTCCCTCGCAAGCCGTGTGGCATCTGCGACCAAAAGTCTCTGGGAGCGAGATAAATCAACCGTGTCCATCATCGCCTCGTGATGGGTCGACTCGAGACCCCCGATACAACCTCCGCCAGAACCCCTTGACGGAGCTGATGCCGCCGCAACCGATTTCCCTTTTTGCTGCCTCGATAACCCCTGAGCCGACGACATGATAGGACAAGGCGGCGGAGAACGCGTCGAGTGAAGACTATAACACTTAGAGAGATAAAAGAAGGAGAGAGAGAAAGTACCTTTGATCGCGGAGGAAACTTGAAGAAATGAGAAGGGATCGGCTTATTTATAAGGAAAAGAGAAGGGGGGAACTCGAGGCATCATTATTAGGTCTATTCGGGCCTAGGTGGGCCTCAAAACTCTCCCTAAAAATCCAGCGGACCCTCGCGACGTTTTGACTTCTCGGTACATTTAAAAAATAAGGGGGGGGGGAATTCGAGGTGTCGTCATTAAGCCTAAACGGGCCCAAATGGGCCTTGAAACTCTCCCAAATGTCCAGCGGACCCTCGCGACGGTTCGGCTTCTCGTCTGAATCGGATGTCGGTCATCTTAAAATTAGAATAAACCAACGGTTAATCTAGATATGTCAGTCGGGATCTGAATATTCGCGACTAATCGGCCTTGAGTGGAAATATTCCAGAACTTTTCCTGCGACACGACGACCAAAAGAAGAGATAAAAGCCTCTGCTGCTTGCTTTCGAGAGAACGACGCCGTGCGACTCATCGGCCAACCGCTCCAACCTTCCGACAGGCCTCCTATTCCCTCAAACCTTCAAACCTTAGAATCCATCACGAGCATTAGGTCAAGGACGAGGTATCAGGACGTCTATATAAGGGAAAGGGGAGACAACGAGAAAAGGATCCGAAATCACTGACTAACACTTGACGGCTAGATTAGGGTTTTCACATTTGCTTCATCTCGCCGTTAGTTGTACTTTTCCGGTAGCTCGTCGAGCCACCGGATTCCTTTCTGTCGCACTCTCTTCTTTTCCCTTGTAACCGACCGAACGTTTTTTCTCCGACCATTAATAAGACGTCTTTGTTTAAACCCACATCTTATTATTTACCGTTTCCCGATCAAACAGTATCCGGTCGGTGTCGATCGATGATGCTTCTGATTGGCCCTTATTGACTTCATCTCTCAATCACAACCCTCTTTGAGAAGCTTCTACTTGCTGATGATCATCCAACACCTCAACGTAAGAACTCAGATGCGCACCTGTATCTGGTGAGATAGGAAATTCAACTTCAAATACTACGCAAGGCACCACAATCTTCACAGGGTCATGTATCTTTTTCACTCTTTTGTGAAACCTAGCACCTTCTTTGGCACAGATAGGTGGTCTCTGATGTCCGTGGACAGCAGGGTGTGAGGCCTTAAACGTTGACATCATTTCCTCAACTTGTTCCAGCTCGACTATGTATCCTGGCAGTTCATCCAACCATGGGTGTCGATCGATGATATAGGGTGGGAGTTGATCGATGATGTAGGGTGGTTGTCGATCGATCTCATCAGGTTGGTGTCGATCGATGCTAGCCTTTGGTGAAGTTTCCAGATCTCCTCTCGAAGTATGTTGATCGTCATCAAGCTTCTTCTTCGAATTTTGATCCATATCTTCAAGCCATTTTTCCAGCTCTAAAAAGTCTTCCATAGTGACTTCTCTACTCGAATCCAAGTCTTCAAGCTTTTCTCCATCCTCCAACTCCAAGAACTCTTCTAGCTCCAAGAAATTTTCCATGGTGATTTCTCTGTCTCCATCTGAGGTAGGATCACAACTTGATATATCAATTCTCTTCAATGTCGAGTCGTCGATGGACGTTGAGATCCTATCGTTGGTAGACGTGATGGTCATACCGTCGGTAGACGTTGAAGTCCTGCTGTCGGTAGACGTTGAAGTCCTGCTGTCGGTAGACGTTGAAGTCCTGCCGTCGATAGACATTGTGGTCGTACCGTCGGTAGATGCTGAGGTCGTGCCATCGGTAGACGTTGAGGTCGTGCCGTCTGTAGATGTTGAGGTCGTGTCATCGGTAGACGTTGAAGTCGTACCGTTGGTCGACGTTATGGTTGTAATGGCGATCGATGCTGAGATTGTGTCACTAATGTCGGCTTCTTCTACTCTGCTCAGCTCTCCAGATACATGTTGTTCATCACCCTCTATCATAATGTAGTCGAGCAACTGTCTCGGAATCTGATCTTCCATCTTTATCTGCCAACTTTCAACAAGCCTGTCCCACTTATAATTCTTCTCCTTTTCTCGAGTTGCTTTAGAATCATCAAGAAATTTGTAAAGGAAGGCTCTTTCAATGTCCTCCCAGCTGGTTAGAGATCCTGTCTGTAGTTGACTGAACCAGCTGAATGCATCCCAGAGATAGAATAGGGGAAGATCTTACAGAGCATGTGGTATTCAGACACTTCATTCTGCTCACTCCTTGACACGAGATCCTCAAGCTCTTCGATTTGGCTTCTGGGATCTTGGTGAGGAAGACCCTGGAAGAGGTCTTGACCTACCCAATCATACCACTCTCGGCTCAGGTCAAAGTCATTCATCTAAGCAACAACAATCACATCAGGGATCACAGCACCCTGAGCATTAATCAATTGTCCTGCGCTGTTACGAGTGTGACTTCTTCGTCTCTTAACATCACAGTCTCGCCAACTTTAAGTATTAGGACTTCGACCTTCTCTGTCTCCACACAAGTGGTGTCGGTCATCGGATGAACAGTACCATGATGAACAGTACCATGATGAACAGTGTCTGAGTGAACAGTGTCGCGGTGAAAAATATCGATTGCCGCGGGATAAACAGCGTCGATCGACGGGAGATGAACAGTGTCGATCGACGTCGAGTGAACAGTGTCGATCGACGTCGAGTAAACAGTGTCGATCGATGCGGGATGAATAGTTTCGATCGATGCTTGCATTTCTACGCTGCAAATCGCTGCTTGGAGGGTGTCGACTGACCTCTTAGACTTATGGATCACGCGTTCCAAATCTAGTGGCTCTACTAGTAAGAGCCATATTTCCTTGTTGCTTCTGGTAGATCCTTCAAGACTCGAAGCAGTCGTTGGCAAGATCTAATGGCGATCAAAGCTCACCGGAAATGGCGCCAAATTTGATATCACTCAAATTACCCTAAGGAGTGATTTATACCCTCTCAAATAAGAGGTCGGGTTGTAGTACTTAGGGTTCGAATTCACAGGGAGCTAGGGAACCAAATAAATCTAATCAGATTGATTTAGCTAGGCTGATTTAATGATTTTAAATGTAAACTTGCAAGTTTGTGAGAAAAGTAATTGCTCGATTGATTTGATTGGGGTTTGATGGAAAGATGGTTGCTAGACTTAGTGTTTCTATTTAGATACTCAGGACTATAATCCTACAGATGCCTAACAAGTTGTATGCATGATATTATAGAGCTCAACACTTATAAACAAACCATTAGGCTTTCGCTTTCTAGGTTTGTCCATTGACCAGTGTCGATCGATGATTCTATAGGAATATCGATCGATATAATTGTTGAACTGTCGGCCGATTATTCGATTAGAATATTGATCGACGGTTTTGGTCAAGCGTTAATGCACATGCTTATTGTGCTCACTAAGATTCCTAGATCAGCTCTTGCTTACTCTAGCAATCTTAGCTCAATAAGGATGGATTCAGGGTGAGATGCAAGTGATGTTCTTTACCTCAAACTCGTAGATCAAGTTCTAGGTAGCTAAGCTAGAAACAGGCTTTAATGACAATCCTGATGATTAATATTACAACTTAGCAATCTATAGTTGGGGCTAATCCCTCATAACCTATTTAAACCTTAAACCTAACAGGTGGATCTATTCAAGCATGAAGTTTGTCATAGAAATCATAGATGAATATATGAAATTGTAATGTCGAGTATTGCAGCATGCTCTCCATCGCCTATCTTAGTGCTTCTAGTTCTGAATGCAGAGGAGATTCCCGTCGAATGTAGTTTCGTGTTCCCATAAGTTGAGCCTCCCCCAAGCTGTCCATCCAAGCCCATCCACGCCCGCTGAACTGTGATGTAGATGTCCAAGAGCCATCAATCATACATATATTACCCAGGTGGATCTATTCAAGCATGAAGTCTGTCACAGAAATCATAGATGAATAGATGAAATTGCAATAGAGTAAAATATAAAAACCAAAGGAGTTCTAGGAGGAATGTGAAGGAGTTTCTCCTTTCTCTCCTAACTTTGAAATATCAATTAAAGAAGCTTAGATAGTGTAGCCGTCAACAAAGGCTTATAAATAGCATAAATAGGGTTTATAGTCATCCAAGGGTATTTTGGTAATTTGTGGTTGCTTCTGGGCTTCAGTCGGTCATAAAATATGCTCAGCCCATATTCTGGCATAACCGTCGATCGACACCAATGTTGTTTCATCGATCGACAGTCCTTCATCTCCTCGACAACTTCCTCTCTCGAGGCAGACTGACGACTCTTCAGTACAACGGACATAACATCTGCTACAGGATGCTGATTGACCTCAAACCGGAGGCATTGGAAACCTAACGCAAATCTATATCCTGTGTCAAAATATGGTCTCAATCTAACGGTGGGAAGGTCTTCATCCATATCTAAACATCTGACGCGTCTGTGCAGTTCTGCACCTCAAAAGGCTCCAAAATCACCATATTTCTCCAGAACATATCTAAACTTGTAAATACTCTAAAAAGACTCCAAAACATAATAATTATATCTTAAAACACTTATATACCATGGCTGATAGTGGGTAAAATCCATGGTATATCACTTTGTATCCGTCGAGTTACCTTTGGAGCTTTGCTTCTCTTGGAGTAGCTTCGGGTAGCTCATTATGCTCATCCACCGCCATTATCACGCAGTTTAGATTACTCCCCTCCTTCTAGCGCCAAACTGTTAGGGAATTTTTGTGTAGGATCTTTGTGAGTACCACAGAGCGATGGATAAGGCTTTGATCTCGTATGAATTTGAGAGAGATAGTAGAGATAGAGACTTGAAGAGACATTTTATTGAGTAAACAAACTAGGATTACAATGATTTGAGTAAGAACCCTAATTCTAGCCGTCTAGCTCTAGCCTCTAAGTCTTGAAGTGTCGATCCCTTACTCTAGGGTTTAGGCTCCCCTTATATAGTTGTTTTAGTTCAGCCTTAGTATGTTGGAGTAGGTTAACCTCTTCCATATTTGAAAATATGGAAGGTTCTCCTTATCGGAAGTTTTCCTTTTTCTCGGAGGAAAGGGGGTTGTCCCTGGGACCGGACCCGGTGTACTTCCTAGCGGAGACCCGGGGTGTCTTCTAGCGGGGACCCAGAGGCCGGTGTCCTGCCTGGGGTCTGGAGGAATTCAATACCTGAGAATTTTTCTCCAACAGTTTTAAACTGTTGCTCAGATAGATCCTTCAAGACTCGAAGCAGTCGTTGGGTAACTGTTTTAAACTGTTGGGGAAAAAAGAAGCTAGAGCAGTCGTCGAAGCCTCGAAGATAGTAGAGATAGAGACTTGAAGGAGGAAAGTGCAGTTGCTCAGATAGATCCTTCAAGACTCGAAGCAGTCGTAGCTAGACATCTGACGCGTCTGTTCATTTATGCACTCAAAAGGCTCAAAAAGATAACAAATCACCACTCTCCAAATCGTCCTTGAACCTGTAAACACTCTAAATAGACTTTATATCGTAGTAAATATATCTTAAAACACCTATATACCATGGCTAATAATGGTTAAAATCTATGGTATGTCAACTCCCCTAGACTTACCCTTTTGCTTGTCCTCAAGGAAAACACAGGGCAATCTTATGAAAGAGGTTTGAAAATAGCAGGGACCCACTTAATTTAAAATCACTACTCTTGCTTCTGCAAATATGATAGGTGGAAGTGAATCATTACTAACCTTGGATGCTTTCAATATACTACACACTAGCGTAGTCACCATACCATACAATCACACAACACCACTGATAACGCCTAACGTACCCCTCTAATGATCTCATTTCTGCATAAAAGTAGATGTGTAGGCTACGTCTTGGGAGTATCGATCAAGGGATATGAAATCTTACTCAAGCAAGTTTCTGAACACACAGGTAGTCTTCTCTGATCCCTTTCTTCCCTTATTTCTCTCTTCTCTGAATCTCTATAGTTTCGATTTCAATGAATGTTGATGCTGATACAGTCCATCTTGTTCATCTTATTGACTTGTCTACTTTTGTAGCTCTATTTGACAACGTGTAGCGAATACCGAAGTCACATGAGACACTCCTATCCCTCGTTTCCACAATGTGAGACTTAGAATACTGGGGTCACAGGAAACACTTCTACCCTCTCTGCTTCTTCCAGGAAATCATTTCAATCTTTTATATCTTAAGATGCCGACGAGAGAGAGAGAGAAGGGAATCGGAAACACACAGAGTTTTACCTTCCAGACTTTCAGAAGGACTCTTATCCAATGTATATCAAGCCCCAAAACAAGCAAGTGGAGTAGATTAAGGTTGGAAGTCAGCTTTAGTTTCTCCAGACATTTTCAGAGGTGTGGATGTTAGCATTACGTGATACACTGTAGTGTTTCTATCTAATACATCATGCAATTACTAAATCTAGATGGTGCTAGAGAGTGATTAGAGTAGCAATCAAATTGAATTTGATCATAATCCCCTTCTTGACTCGATTAAAACTTTTTTGAAAACATTTGATAATACTCACAATAAACTAGATATCAGTAAACCTCCCCCCCCCAAGACTTAAATTCGATTGTCCCCAATGTATTCTAGTCGAATTTTTGGTGATAAATAAATCATAAGTACTCAATTTAACAAGTTAGAACGATATACCTGACCGAATTAAGTGTCGATCGATGGAAAGGAGTTACCATCGGTCGCTGCAAGTAATGTACCGTCGATCGATATCAACATTCTCTCATCGGTCGTTGTGCTGGGCAATCATCTACTTGGATCTTTTTTTAAAAAAATAGCTAACTAAAACACAATATTAGTAGAACCTCCCTCGGACTTAAACAACACTGTCTCCAATGTTATACAGTCTAAGATTGGTTGGGAAATAAACCATAAGTACTAAATTTAACAAGGAAAAACAGTATACCTGACTTGGATGTGAGTGTCGACCAACATAGTTAAGTGGCGATCGATACTCTTGATACTCTGTCGATCAATGATGCGTAGCCATCGTCGATTCTTCGGTTAACTCGTATTCCACGGATCCTCTTTTTTTTTTTACCAGAAATAAATAAAACATGAAAAATCAGTACTGAATGAAAATAAACCAATTATCTACTTTTTTTCGATGAACAGTGACTCTGCTACAGTAGCCCTGCTACAGTATTGCAGCTACAGTAACTCTCGATTTTCTGCTACAGTGTCGGTCAATGGTGCTGCTACACTGTCGCTTGATTTTCTTGCTACAGTATCGTTCGGCGCTGCTGCTACAGTGTCGTTCGGCGCTACTGCTACAGTGTAGCCGTTACTGTTCATTTTTTTTTACTCAGCGCTTTGTTATAGACCTTTAGCTTGACTTCTGGAGATCTGATTCAGTCTGTATGAGAATGAGAACTCGCTCCAAACAAGTCTCAATGTATACTCTCCGAAGCTTTATCATTCTTTTGTGAAAGCCTCCTCCATAAACTCTTCTCCTTTGTCTATCATCTCAGCAATAAGGAGTGCTCGAAGCTTTGCAAATGGCTGTGAGAAGCATCTGATGCGTACTCTGGTTTTCCTGATTCCATATGAGAAGTTATGAATCACTGATAACTGAGGACTGCCCTTAGTCCTTTTTCTCTTCTTCCAATTCTTCTTATCTTTCCCCCAGACTTGTCTGATCGCGTGGCTGTGCCTCCATCACAAAGATTTTGATATACTTTAAATTCAATACGCTCTGATACGCGATGGATGTCGATCGATGATGAAGAGGTAGTGTCGATCGATGCCGGTTTGTTGATGTCATTTGATACTGCTTCTGTGGGGCCTTTGTCGAAGTCACCTCTAAATCTCAACCCTCTCTGAGAAGCTACTGCATACATATGATCATCAAATACTCCATTGTAGGAACCAAGATGCATACTTTTATCTGGTGGGTCAGGAAAGTCAGCTTCAAATACAGCGCAGGGAACCACAAACTTCATAGGGTCATGTATCCTCTTTACTCTTTTGTGAAACCCAGCAGCTACTTCTGCACAGACAGGTGATCTCAGATGTTTGGTGACAGCAAGGTGTGAGGCCTCAGACTTGTATTCTTTTTCCTCAACTGGTTCAAGCTCAATTATGTATCCTTGCAGCTCGTCCAACGATGGGTGTCGATCGATATCATTAGGTGAGTGTCGATCGATGCAGTCGGTTAAGTGTAGATCGATGGTATATGTTGCATGTCGATCGATGATGTAGGGTGGGTGTTGATCGATGATGTAGGGTGGTTCTCGATCGATGCCAACTTTTAGTGAAGTTCCCAGATCTCTTCCCGAAGTGAGCTGATCGTCATCAAGCTTCTTCTCCAAGTTCTGATCTAGATTCTCAGGTTGTGCTTCATCCTCTAGCTCCAAGAAATCTTCCATAGTGATCTCTTTGTCTACATATGAGACAATATCAAAACTTGATACATCGGTGCTCTTCTGTGTCGAGTCTGCACTGTCCCGAAAACAACTCGATCTGTCATGGATTTCAAGAGGTGTCGATCGACAACAGGATATTGGGTCGATCGATGTTGAGGTGCTGGTGTCGATCGATGGTGAAGTCGTGATGTCGATCGATTGTGAGGCTGGATCCCTTGTATCAGCTTCTTCAATTCTGCTCGGCTCTCCAGATCGATATTGTTCATCTTCTTCTACCATATATTCCAGCATAGATCTCATCTCAGTCTCTAAATTTACTGCTGCTTCATAGATAAATTTGTTGAAGAAGGCGGTTGTAATGTCCTCCCAGCAGGTTAGAGATCTTAGTTGCACCTGTGTGAACTAGCGGAATGAATCTCCAGAGAGAGAATAAGGGAAGATCTTACAGAGTATGTGGTCTACAGATATTTCATCCTGCTCAGTCCTTGAAACTAGATCCTCGAGTTCTTCGATGTGGTTTCTGGGATCTTCACGAAGAAGACCCTGGAAGGGGTCTTGACCTACCCAATCATACCATTCTCGGCTCAGATCAAAATCATTCATTTCATCAACAGCAATAATATCAGGGATCACAGAACCCTGAGCATTAACCAACTGTCATGCGCTGTTGCGAGTGCGACCTTCTTCGTCTCTTAACATCTCAATCTCATCGACCTTAAGTATGAGCACTTCGACCTTCTATGTCTCCACGCAAGTAGTGTCGGTCGACACCTGATGAAAAGTGTTGTGATAAACAGTGTCGGGACGAACAGTGTCGTGATGAACAGTGTCGCGATGAACAGTGTCGTGATGAACAGTGTCGTGTTAAACAGTACCCGGATGAACAGCGTCGATGGATGCAGGATGAATAGTATCGATCTATGCGGGATGAATAGTGTCGATCAACAACAGATGAACAATGACGATCGACGTGGGATGAACAGTGTCGATCGACACATGATGAACAGTGTCGAGGTGAACAGTACACGGATGAACAATGTCAGGATGAACAGTAGCCGGATGAACAGTATCGATTGACGCGAGATGAACAGTATCGATTGACGGTGGATGAACAGTATTGTTCGACAGTCGGATTTCTACGCTGTTGATCGCTGCTTGGAGGGTGTTGACTGCCCTCTTAGACTTATGGATCACGCGTTCTAAATCCAGTGGCTTTGCTAGTAAGAGTCATATCCCCTTGTTGCTTCTGGTACTCATATGCATGTACCTGAAACACAAGAAAAATTTTTCTGTAAATAGACTATAAATAAAAAACCTAGACAAAATTCTACACCTAGTCTAATGGTGATCAGAGTCCCCGGCAACAGAACCAAATTTTATATGCTCAAATTAACCTTCAAGCTACTCTCTCAAATAAGAGGTTCGATGTAGTTCTTGAGGATCGAATCCACAGAGACTCAATATCTCACACAATAGACTTTAGTTTTAGACTATGCTAGGTCAAACAATGTACTAACGAATGTATAATAAAGCAGTAAATAAAGCTAAGCAAGGTGAACAAGGTAGTTGTTCAATAAATTTATGAGTTGTTTGATGGAAGGATGATTGCTAGATCTAGGGTTTAGGCAGATGAATTATAATAGATAAGATGCTAGGTGAGCTGATACGCTAGGACTCAACCGCTCACTTTATAACACTATCGATCGACGGTCGAGTGTTGATGCCGATCGATGGTTGTGGCGAGTTGATTACCACTAACAATGGTCGATCAACTCTCGCGTATTTTTAACAAACCTAACTCAATCAGAATATTATCAGGCAAAGAATCTACTTTCGCAGTATCCTATGTCCTAAGTTCAAGATCTAGTTAATTACTCTAGAACCATGCATTAAGAATAGTTCTAGTCAATGGGTATCAATTTTCTAATAATCCTTTTTTGGAGCTAATTCATCAGAACCATATAGAACCCTAAACCTAACAGGTGGATCTCCTCAGACATGATAGTTGTCACAGAAATCATAGTTGAATAGATAAGAAACTGCAATAGATATAAATTATAAAACCAATGGAGTTCCAAGAGTACTCTGAAGGAGTTCCAAGAGGACTCTGAAAGAGTTCCTCTCTTCTCTCCTAACCTTGAACTATGAATAAAATAAAGTTTAGCCGTCAATAATGGCTTAGAAAATACATAAATAGGGTTTTAGGTCGTCCAAGGGTATTCTGGTAATTTTTTGTTGCTTATGGGCTTCAATCGGTCATAAAATATGCTCGGTCGTATTCTGGCTTCACCGTCGATCGACACCAAGGGTGCACCATCGATCGACAGTTTTTCATCTCTTCGACAGCTTCCTCTCGAAAAGGCAGACTAACCAATCTTCAGTAAAATAAGCATAACTTCCGCTATAGGATGCTGATTGACCTCAAACCAGTGGAATTGGAAAGCTTACTCAAAACTCTATCTTCTGTCAAAAGATGGGATCAATCTAAAGGTGGGAAGGTCTCCTTCCATAGCTAGATATCTGACGCGTCTGTGCAGTTATGCACAGAAAAAGCTCCAAAAGACACCAAAATCAGCACTTTCCTCTGAATCGTCCATGAACCTGTAAACACTCTAATTAGACTTTATATCGTAGTAAATCTATACTATTAAAGCAGAATCACTACTAGGATTCTGCCCTTAGTTTTGAAGTTATTTACAAAAGAATACCATTTTTTTATTTTAATTTTTTTAATTGTTTTTGCCACCTATTAATCAACCAATCATGAAATCTAATTAGACCATTTAAAAATCCCAACGAACTGAAGACCATCGAATCAAGTTATATTGAAAAAACTCAAGGCCCATAAAATCATAACCCTAACGCTTAAGTTCATTTTGATTATTTACTCACGTTAATCAGATTTTTGAATTTGCAAGCATTTTTTCTTAGTGGGTTAGGTTTCTACATAAAACTCGTATAACATCATTCATATATTTACAAATACAAAGTTCTGAGCTTATAATAACATTCACCCCTACAAAATTTATGCTATATATTTTTAATGAATTGATACTACGCATAACAAGACTTTTTGTCTTGTTATGAGTAGATGAAGACGCTCAGTTGGAACTGTCGGGGGATTGGAAACGACCTCACAGTTCGACGCCTTACGGAGATGTGTCAGAAGCATCACCCAGGATTTGTGTTTCTTTCTGAGACGAAGAATAAAAGGCCGCTGTTGCAGAACATTCAGGCCAATTTAGGATTTGATCATTTATTTACTGTTGAGCCACTTGGTCTCAGCGGAGGTTTAGCTTTATTTTTTATGGATGAATTTCAAGTTAATGTTTTATTTTCGAATAACAGAATGATTGACATTGAGGCAGTCATTGATGGACTAAAAGTTTTTATGACGTTTGTTTATGGTGGCCCTGTTTTGGAACGAAGAGATCAAGTTTGGGAACGTCTTACGCGTTTCTCAACAACTAGAACTGAACCTTGGTTCATGATTGGAGACTTCAATGAAATCACGGGTCACAATGAGAAGGAAGGAGGGAGACAGCGTTCAGATAGCTCGTTCCTATCCTTTAAGCAAATGCTTACAGATTGTGGGATGTTAGAGTTTTCTTTTACGGGGGACATGCTTTCATGGGTATGGAAGAGAGCAGGACGTGCAACTGTTCGATGTCGTCTAGACAGAGCAGTAGGCAATGCTGATTGGCATGAGAAGTTCCCACACTCTAATGTCAAGTACTTGAGATTATGGGGATCGGATCATCGTCCGATTCTTGCAGATATACTGACAAAGCCAACGAGAAGATCAATGAAATTCAAATTTGATAGGAGATGGCTAGACAATGAGGTACTGAGGCAAGTCACTCTTGAGGGATGGAAATCTCCTGATTTACCCCCCAATGCGAATATAATAACTGAGGCAAGTCATTCTTGAGGGATGGAATCTCCTGATTTACCCCCCAATGCGAATATAATGGAACATATCTCTAGTTGTCGAAAATCTTTGAGTGAGTGGAGGAAACAACACAACATCAATTCGGCAAAGCTAGTGGAAGAGTTAAAGGAGAAAGTTGAGGGTTTATATGCAGACGACAATGCGACGACGGAGGAAATTGCAGCAGCGTTGAAGGAACTATCTGATGCTCTTAAGGCAGAAGAAATGTTCTGGAAACAAAAGAGTAGAGTGTTTTGGCTGAGAGAGGGAGATAAAAATACCAAATATTTTCATGCCTTAACGAAGCAAAGGAGAGCAAGGAACAAAATCACGTAGCTTCTGGATGTTAATGGTAATATAGTTGAGGATGAGGAAGGACTGGTAGCCATTGCTACTAGTTATTTTCGACAAATCTTTGAGTCATCTACACCAGAAGACATTGAAGAGGCGCTATCTGAAGTTCCTACGACGATTACAGGAACAATGAATGACAGCCTCACAGCTCCTGTTTCAGAATGGGAGGTTAAATTAGCTCTCTTTGCTATGCATCCAGATAAGGCACCGGGACCAGATGGGATGACTTCGCTTTTTTACCAACAGTTTTGGGATATAGTCAAACAGGATTTAACTCTTATGGTGAATAAATTCTTGTTTGAAGGACATGTAGCCAATAGTCTGAATGATACAAACATATGCCTTATCCCGAAAACAACTAAGCCTAATGATATGGCTCAGTTCCGACCCATAAGCTTGTGCAATGTTAGCTACAAGATCGTCTCAAAGGTCTTATGCCAGAGACTAAAGAAAGTCTTGCCAGGTTTGATATCAGAAACTCAGTCAGCCTTTGTTGCTGGAAGACAGATTTCAGATAATATCATGATTGCTCAAGAGATGTTTCATGCCCTACGAACAAAGCCGAGTGGACGTAATAAGAGGATGGCCATCAAGACAGATATGAGTAAAGCATATGATAGGATGGAATGGTCGTTTATCGAAGCTGTGATGCGTAAGATGGGATTTTCTGAGACATGGATAACCTGGATTATGAGGTGCATTACGTCGGTCAAATACAAAGTTCTCATGAATGGGCAGCCAAGAGGACATATTGTTCCAGGTAGAGGTCTGCGTCAAGGAGATCCTTTGTCTCCTTTCATTTTTATTCTGTGCACGGAAGCGCTCGTTAGCC
>NW_013617418.1:303194-304305 GCF_000695525.1 Brassica oleracea var. oleracea | reverse complement strand
AAAAAAAAAAAAACAAGACTTTTTGTAAACCGTAAAATCAAACTCCAACCCCTAAAACATAAACCATATACCATGTATTTAGTCAAAAATCATCACATCTGTTTAAATTCCATAAAAATAAAATAGTTCTCGAAAACATTAATTTGTTAAAAAAAATACGATATTTATGATTGATTTTGAATTTTAGGTATTTTGTTACAGTATTTTGATAGAATTAATTTTCAATTGGAAGAGATGATATAATTTCTATTAATATTCTCCATTTAGTGTTAACTTTTATCTTATTTTGAAGACTAACCAAATCGTTAGAAAAATATTTTTTCCCAAATTATACGAGATATACTTTCATGGTAACTCTTATCATCTTTCTAACAAATTTGATATTAGGAAGGTTTCGTTAATACTCACGATGTAGTATATTAAATTTTCATTCCGAAAATATTGGACATTCTTTAACTTATATTCCTAGAAATAACTTGTGTAACACTAAATTAACTAGGATAAGACCTGTGCCTTGCGCAGGGTGAGTTTATTTGTATATATTATTGATAGTTTTTTTTATATATGTGATCATTTTATTTATATATATAAAATATTTTTTGTTGGTATTATATAATTTCTTTCCGATGGATCGGATCAATTTTTATTAAAAATAATGGAATAAAACTATAATTCATACATCATGGGTTGATCGGATTGGACATTAAACAAATTATGACATAAAAACCTTATTTTTTCCATCGAACACATTCTTGAAAAAAGTGAACAGTATTATTTTTACAGTTGAATTATTTTGACTTTTATCTTCCGTATGGTTTTGAAAGCTTTCGAATCAACCATCGAATGGATACATGTCATTTTAATGTTTTTAGTCGAATACATAAGGAAAACTTACATTTTTGTAATTTAAAGTCGTTTTAAAAAATTCAAAATATAACATCTAAGAAAAAATCTAACATATAAGAAAAATCTAACATATAAGGTGTCCTCATTTTTGTATTTTAAAGTCGTTTTTAAAAAAAAAATAACATATAAAGTTTCCTCATTTTTGTAATTTAAAGTCATTTTAAAAAATTCAAAATATAACATATAAGAAAAAATCTAATTTTTT
>NW_013617418.1:300367-302649 GCF_000695525.1 Brassica oleracea var. oleracea | reverse complement strand
TGATACATGTCATTTTAATGTTTTTAGTCGTATACTTAAGGAAAACTTACATTTTTGTAATTTAAAGTTGTTTTAAAAAAATTCAAAATATAACATATAAGAAAAAATCTAACATATAAGGTGCCCTCATTTTTGTATTTTAAAGTCGTTTTTTTAAAAAAAAAATAACATATAAGGTTTCCTCATTTTTGTAATTTAAAGTCATTTTAAAAAATTCAAAATATAACATATAAGAAAAAATCTAATTTGTTATTATATGGTTAATGTGATTGTTTATTTTTCTAATAATATAAAATTAAACAAAAATGAAGAAGAATGCAAAAATTGTTATCAAATCTTTATTATTCATAATCATTAATTGTCATATATATGTAAATCATATTAGGTAATTCCCCTGTTCGGAATTACGCTAGGCGTTAGTCGGGCGGCAACTTCGGGCCTAGCGAGTTACTAAAAAATCGGGGATTAAGCGGCGTATACGCGGAACCTAGTTTTTAAGCTTTTTACAGGTGCATTTCGATATAATGTATAATTATATAATTAATCAATTTAAATTTGGTTAGATAACTAATTTGTAAACGTGGCGTAGTGGACAATAAAGAGATTTGGTTTCAATTCATTCTAACTTCGAATTGTGTTATGTTCATTTTTGTTCTTAATGGATGGTAGACTTGTAAATAAGTCTTCTTCTTCCTCAAATATTTATTACAGTTTCTACACATCTGTAAATTTCTTCGACCTATCCTCTCTCTATTGCCCAAACGCAGTGTGAACACCGTAATCCGGTATTACGGTGGTCGGAGCTAGCTCGGATGTGAGATTAAGATCTGAAATGCTAGATTTTTGAGATTGGGTTGACTCGGTTCGGAGCTATTACTCGGCGCTTTTTCCTATTCTACGGTAAAGGCGGAAGAAACTCGTCGCACCACCTCAAGCCTCCGATTTGCCCCTCTTCGCGGCGGTGAGTCTCCGATCACCATATAGTCGGACGCGTACTCGCCAAGACGGCCGCGTTTTAGAACATTGGGTAATTCTGTAGCTTTTATTTAAGGAAAGAATACACACTTCTTATATTTTAGGTTAATATAATGTTCTCTAGTGGACATTGAACAAATTATGACATAAAAACCTTATTTTTTCCAGAGAACACATTCTTGAAAAAAGTGAACAGTATTGTTTTCACAGTTGAATTATTTTGACTTTTATCTTCTATATGGTTTTGAAAACTTTCAAATCAACCATCGAATTGATACATGTCATTTTAATGTTTTTAGTCGTATACTTAAGGAAAACTTACATTTTTGTAATTTAAAGTCGTTTTAAAAAAATTCAAAATATAAGCCACCTAGGATTTGAGGTTTTTTTTAATTAATACAAAATTAAGGTTCTAATTTTTCAAATGCTTCTCAATTAATATATAGGGGATCATTAATTACTTAACATTTGTATTTAACTTTCAAAATATTGCTATCCACCAAATATAGGAACTTTAATAACTTTTAGCATTTTACGGGATATGAGTATCTTGATTATATTATCATTTGTTACAAAAAAAAAGGGTATCTTAATTAGATTAAAAACTAGATTATGGCCTGCACATTTGTACCGACTAATATACATCAAACTAATTCAAATTTTAACATAATGTTTAATTTCAATCTATATTATCTAATTAGTTTTAAATATTAAATTAGACAGAAGATATAATTTATCTTTTTTATTACAACACATCATTACTACTTGCAAAAATATTTATTTATTATATCACTAAACCACACATGTAAAAGTATATTTTCATAATAACCTAATAAGATTTTATAAATATTTTAAAATAACTTCAAAGATAAATTTACAAAAGAAACCACAATTACCAATTTTCACGGAAAACTATGAAATCAAACCTCTCTTCGTCGAAGTCTTAATTGTATTTATGAATTTTCTTTTTCGGAGTTTATAGTTACACCTATTATCCATAATAATTAAAAAAAATACTTTTATTTAACTATAATTTTATAAACTAAAAGTGATAGATTATATATTTCTAGTAAAATTGAATTTTTTAGTTATAATGGCGAGATATTGTATTCTTTAGAATCATATATTTTTAGGGAAATTGCCAAAAATATCATTTTCAAAATACCATTTTTCATGTTTATATTAATCATTTTTACTCTCATCTTTAATGAAGGGTAAAATACATTAACAACCTTTTGATTAACTTTGACAAAAAAAAACATATGGTTGACTAATCTAAACTTAAAACATCAACTCTAAACCCTAAA
>NW_013617418.1:277750-300308 GCF_000695525.1 Brassica oleracea var. oleracea | reverse complement strand
CCTTCAAATTTAAACCCTAAAACATCAACTCTAAACCCTAGATGTAAACCTTAAACCATAAATCTAAGCTTAAAACATCAACTTTAAACCCTAAATCATCAACTCTAAACCCTAAACTATGAAACATCAACTCTAAACCATAAACCCCGAAACAGCAACTCTAAACCCTAAACTTTAAACCTTCAAATTTAAACCCTAAAACATCAACTCTAAACCCTAAACGTAAACCCTAAACCCTAGATTTTTCTGAAATTCGAACTCTAAACCCTAAAACATTCAAATCTAAACCCTAAAAAATCAACTCTAAACACTAAACGTAAACCATAAACCCTAAAATCCTAAACATTCAAATCTAAACTCTAAAACATCAACTCTACGGTTTTTGGGTTTAAGGTTTAGGGTTTAGTGTTTAGGATTTAGGATTTAGGATTTAGAGTTTAGGGTTTAGGATTTAGATTTTAGGGTTTAGGGTTTAGAGTTGAAGGTTTGGGGTTTAGGGTTTGGAGTTGATGTTTTAGGGTCTAGGGTTAATTTTTTAGGGTTTAGGGTTTTGAGTTTACTTTTAAGAGTTTACGGTTTAGTGTTGATAGTTTAGGGTATAGTGTTGATAGTTTAGGGGTTTAGAGTTGAAGTTCGGGGTTTAGGGTTTAGGGTTGATAGTTTAGGGCTTAGAGTTCATGGTTTAGGGTTTAGGGTTTAGAGTTGATGTTTCGGAGTTTAGGGTTTAGAGTTGATGTTTCAGGGTTTAGGATTCATATTTCTAAAAAAAATAGGGTTTAAAATTGATGGTTTAGGGTTTAGAGTTGAGTTTTAGGGTTTAGGGTTTGAATTTCGAAATAACATAATTCGAAAAAAATTAAAAATTTTTTTTTTAATTTTTTAGATTTTTATTTATTTATATATTTATTTATTATATATAAAAAGAACAAGGGCATAAGAGTCTTTTGCCACTTAATGAAGAATGTGTTTTTGAAAATGTCACTTTAGTTGTGGTAAAAATGAAAAGTGGTAAAAATGAAAAGTGGTAGCGTAAATGTGGTAAAAATGTAATTTGCTCTATTTTTTATTGGTAAGATAATTCGGTGACATAAAAGAGAAAAATATTTCTTTTAAAAATGATAGATAAAAAATTAAACTATTTAATATTACAAAAGTAAACATAAGATGAACAAAACTATAAAACTATTGCAATAATTTGATAATACTTGTTAATAATAATTATCTCTGAATATAATAAAAATATTTATTAAATAATCATTAAAAATGTTTAAAAACTAACAATTCAAAAAGTTTTTATTAAAAATAATGACTCAACCTAAATCATGGAATATGACAAATAAGCTTCTAAAAATAATAAAATATGCAAATAAGCAAAACAACCTAAAATCATAGAGAACATGACAAGTAAGCAAAATTAAAATTACCACCTTAAATTATTTAAAAATATAAAAATATAAATAAAATTACCAATTAAAATTAAGAAGAACATGAAAAATAAATAAATAACCTATATTATGGAAAATATGACAAATAAGCAAAGCTAAAATCATTAAAACATACAAATAAATAAATTACCTAAAATTATGAAAAATATGACAAATAAACAATAAGCAATGACAAATAAGCAAAATCACCTAATATCGTGGAGAAGCTGACAAATAAGCAAAATCACTTCTTAAATAATAATACAAATATATATTGCAAATCCTAATTATTTATCCTCCACGCATAGTGAAACATATACTGCAAATCTTAATTACTAGAAAACAAATGATAAATATGGGAATATTAGATCCCGTTCAAGCTAGATCTAAGAAAATCAATGGCCATGACATTTACTAGCGTCAACAAAGTCAAGCCGTTTAAAACTGGGTAGACAATCAAATCTTGGACTCTTTTATACTTGGAAGCATAACACAGAACAATCCGGTGAGATGCCAGAGAGCATATTTTCTGATCAGAATATAAGTTCAAATTAACAGATCTCGATTATCATGTTTTTTTTTTCAACTTTCTCTTTCTGAGTCTTATTGGAAAAAAATAAACGGTCTTTATGTTAAAGTAAGTATTTTTAGAAAGTACATAATATATGTATAAAAAGAAAATCAACTAACACAATTATTCTTCAAATTATTTTAATCTTAAATTATCAACAACATAAATATTTACATGAAAATAGTTTTTTAAATATAAACAAACCAACGTTTTTAAAGCGCGGATCAAAATCTAGTATATCTTAAAACACCTATATATCATGGCTAATAATGGATAAAATCCTTGGTATATCAAAAAGAGAGATATGAACCTCATAACAGAGAACATTTTGAACTCCCTTATTTCTCTACTTTGTCTTGTTACATTTTCATACTCATTTAATTTTAAGTATTATTCAGACCATCTGATAGACCATGAATTTTACTCACTTTTAGTCATGGTTTCATACTCGATCGATGGCAAAGCGCACAAAAGCATGTTTGGTTCCAGCCGACTTAAAGCCCAAAACTTCACCAATTTACCAGATTACCCCTGACGAGTTGTAACCAAATATATATAGCTTGCCCATATATCAGAGGCAAAGTGGGCTTTCTTGTTTTTTTTTTTTCACAGAAAAAGTTTTCTAGGATTTTTAGTAGATTCGAGAGAAGATCCAAAAAGATTTGTGATTGGAACTCCAATAATATCTATCTATTTATCTATGCAGTTTTTATACTTGATTGTTGTTATGAATTGTTTAGCCATGTCTGAGTAGTTCTATTATTAGGTTTATGGTTTAAATAGGTTATGAGGGATTAGCCCCAACTATAGATTGCTAAGTTGTTATATTCATCATTAGGATTGTCATTAAACCTTATTTCTAGTTTAGCTAGCTAGAACTTGATCTAGGAGTTGTAGCTAGCTAGAACTTGCATCTCACCCTGAATCCATCCTAATTGAGCTAGGATTGCTAGAGTAAGGCGAGAGCTGGTCTAGGAAGCCTAGTGAGCACAATTCAACCCGCGCATAAAGCTTGACTAAACGCATCGATTGACATTCCAATCGAATAGTTGATCGACGGTACAACAAGTGTATCGATCGATATTCCTATAGAATCATTGCTCGACACTTATATCTGGTCAATAGAAAAACCTAGAAAGTGAACGCTGATCGGTTTGTTTATAAGTATTTGAGCTCTATAATATCATGCATACAACTTGTTAGGCATCTATAGGATTATAATCCTGATTACCTGAATAGAAACCCTAAGTCTAGCTATTTCATCTAAAACACCAAAAACCCAATCAAATCAATCGAGCAATTGAATTGCTCACAAACCTGCTATTTACATTTAATTATAATCAACCTACCTTAATCACTCTGATTAGATTTATTAGGTTCCCTAGCTCCCTGTGAATCCGATCCCTAAGTACTACAATTGAACCACTTATTTGAGAGAGTAATTCACTCTTTCGGGTAATTTGAGTGAGATCAAATTTGGCGCCGTTGCCGGGGAGCTTTGATCGCCTATAGATTTAGTCTAGGTTACTTCTTAAAACCACTTTCTGACACAATTTTTTTTCTTGTCTTTTCAGGTGCATGCACAACAGTACCAGAAGCAACAAGGAAACTCAACTACTATTCTCATCAGTTCCTACAAGTTTGGAACGTTCAATCCGCAAAGAAAGACGTTCCTCATCGATCGACAACAACACTAATTCGTTGCTCGATTCTTACCAACCACCGTCGACCCATACACCGATTCTGTCTCTCGACACTCGCTCACCACCATCGACCAAAGCTACCCTTTCGTCGACCGATATCTTCCATCCGACTTCGATCAATATTTCAGTCCGAACATCGATTGATACTGAACCGCGAGACATGGTTGCGACCTTGATTCTTGTACGAGATAATAATGGAGACCTGCATGACCATGAGGGTCATCTGCGTAATGCAGCAGGTCAGAGGATAGATTCTCAGGGGGCTGTAATCGTTGAGCCCAATACTGATGATACATGAGCTGCTCAACCTATCGATAAGGCTGATCGACCCAGAACGTTGGCTGATTACAACCGTCCAGATTAGTTCAATGCCAACAGATCAGCTATTCATCCTCCATCTATCCAGAGAGGCGATTTTGAGTTGAAGCCGCAGTACTACACACTCGTGGGACAGACACCCTACTGTGGGTTATCTCATAAGCATCCTTTGGACCATCTGGAAAGGTTCGAGGATCGTATATCTGCTATTAAAGACAATGGAGTCCCTGAGGACTACCTACTCTGCAAGCTCTTCAAGTACTCACTTGCTGGAGAGGCTTCGCATTGGCTTACCCAGCTACCACCAGGATCTCTCACATCCTGGGCCGACATCAAGAACGCATTCCTGCGTAACTTCTTTTATGAGGCGCGTGCTGAAGACTTGAGGAGCAAGATTGCTACATTCGCCCAGGAGCCTACAGAATCCTTCAATAGATCCTGGATCATATTCAAGTCTTCCCAGAGAGACTGTCCACACCATGGATTCAATGAAGTACAGCTGCTAAGTACTTTCTTCTGAGGCATCGCAGTGCAGTATCAGATGGATCTTGATGCTTCCAACGATGGGAACTTCAACACAAGGAATCCAGAAGAGGCTGTGAGAGTTATTGAGAACTTGGCATCCAACAATAGCACCAAGAACATTGATTTTGAGAGAAAGAGATCTGCAGCCATCCTTGGGAAGGACCAGATGGATAAGATGAAAGCAAAGCTGGACAGTGTTCACAATCTTCTCAGGAAGCAGACTTGCTTGGATGAAGATGTTATAGACACAGAGGATAGAGTAGAGGAGGATGTGAACTTCATCGGTGGAACTGGATTTCAGATGTCTGGAAACCAGGGTGGAAACTTCTATTGCAATGGGCAGAGGAGTAATTTCAACCAGAGTTTGCAGTACCAGAAACCCTACAGCCAGAACTACAGTAGCAACAACAACAAAAGTTATGGAAACTCATCTTACAAGAAGCCGCCACCACCTACTCAGGAGAACAAGATTGAAGCAATGTTTGATAGAGCTCTTGAAGGACAGCAAATCAAGATTGAAGCAATGGGAAGATTGATTCTGTCTACAACAACCTGAATACAAATTTTGAAACTTTGAGCACTTATGTAAACAACATCTCTTGTAGTTCAGACAGAAGAAGCTGTTAAGAGGCAAAAAGCCTTAAAAAGGGGGGTGGGAGATGATGTAATGAAGCACCACGTTAATGCTATCATAGATGATGATTTCTGGCAAGTGGTGAACCATGAGAAGCTGCAAGAAGGAGATTTTGGAAGTAGAGATGATGCAGCCATCATTGACCAAGACTCATCGGAAGAGTCTGATCGAGAGAGCTCAGGACGCTTGGACGAACCAAATGCAGGATCGAATGAGAGTCAACCTGCGGGTGATCTTGGTGGATCCGGTACAACCCAAATGAACCAATCAAGGAGTCACGAACCAAACAACCAAGGTTCTACCGATGATCCAATTGTTTACTCAACCGGACCAATTACAAGAGCTTGAACCAAAGCCTTGAGAAAGTCACTTGGCGTGTTGATAAGGTTGATTCAAGAAGAAGATAATCATCAAGTGAAGGATCCAAAGATAATCTACAACCTTTCGGTTTGTTATTATCTAGAAGATTAAAAGAAAATAATCATGAAGGAGATATTCTAATTTGGTTTTAAACTTTCCTTTTTTTAGTTTTACTTTTTTTCTAGATCGACTTGGTATTTTAAGTCGCCTTAAGTTTTCTTTATATACATATGTAAGTGCAATTGCACGAAGGTACACTTTGAATTTTATAAACTTTGCTTTAGCAAACCTAAAGTCTCCTTGAGCAACTTCGACTCTTAAGTTCATCTTTCTTGAGCTTCCATTCGATCACCAAGAAGGTTACCCTTATGAATACGTGAACCACCATCAGGCATCAACAAGCGAGGTTACACTCGTAGATAGCCGACGCAGCAGCACAAGGAAAATCCACACTCCCTATGTGAAGAAACCACCCATCGATCAAGCTCAAACGAACTTGATTCCATCAAAATCACTTACAAACCCTCATTTCCATCTTAAATAAAGACATCCCATTATCTTCAAGTGATCCGGACAAAGACCTCCATACTAAGGCCGTATCAAGTGGTATCAGAGCTACTTGAAGGGGGTTTAGGGTTTGTGTTTCGTGCTCATCACATCCATCTTTTCTTTTCTCTCTATCTCGTGCGTTAGTCAGATCCGGCCATCCTATAATCAAAAAAAAAAAATCCACAAAAGAAATAGAAAACCAAGAAAGAGGCTGAAGAGAAATCCGGCCGACCGAGGAGAAATCCGGTCAGGATTGGTTAATACGGTCTGACGACAAAAATCTTGCAATCTATCTATCTTGTTCACGTTGGATTGGGGTTTCGAGATCTTAGGTGATTGAAACTTTGCTCACTGCTGAACCTATAGAGAAAAAGTTGCTTGTGGAGTCAGCAGAAAACCAAGAGAGACACACGTGAGATTGAGAGTTTACTTGTTCCTGTTTATTTTCTAACCACTTTCATGAAACATGGTGGACGGACATGACGGAGAAGAACATGTGGATGCACCAGCTGTGGTGAACATCAATCCGCTTCAGTTAGAAGCAATGATTACTGAAATCACGAGAAGGTTATCCCGACAGAATGAACAGTTGTATGCTAACGTTCCACCTCATAATGTTATGCAAGTTGCAGGTGCTGCTAGAGATGAACAAGTCGGAGCTATTGGGGCCGGTGCTGAGGGAGATGGCCTTGCTAGACAGCCAATAAGAGCTCGTCGACCAATGCATAGGGTGGACAATGACCCAGCCAATTCAGATGACGACGATGGACGATATGAACGACATAATAGGTGCAATCAATTTGAGGAGATCACGGGAAAACTCAAGCTGAGGGTACCTCCGTTCCAGGGAAAGATAGACCCATATGCTTATCTGGAATGGGAAAAGAAGATCGAATATCTTTTCAAGTGTCAAAACTACACTGAAGAACGTAAGGTGAAGATAATAGTTACAGAATTCGACAACTATGCTATCAATTGGTGGGAACATGTGTGCAACACTCGGCGGCGTCATGATCAGAACCAAGTCTCGTCTTGGCATGAGATGAAAGAAGTGATGTGCAAGAGGTTCGTACCTACTTACTATGGTCGGGAACTTCATCAGAAACTCAGGCGATTAACACAAGGTTCTAAGAGCGTGGCCGAGTATCACCAAGAGATGGACAATTTGATGATCAAAGCTGACGTGGTTGAAGATGAAGAAGCTACTATGGCGCGCTTCCAGGGAGGAATCAACCGAGATATTCAGGATAGAATGGAGATGAAGAGTTTGACAATATCGAAGGGATGCTTCATAAAGCTTCTCTCATTGAACAACAACACAAACGAAAAGGGATCTCTAGGAATCAATTCGGTTTCTCCAGGAACACTTTTAATCGAGATGAGAGAGCACAAAACAAACATAAAGAGGAGGAGAGCAATACCGCACCAGTCAAAGATGATAAGCTTAAGGGACCTGCGACAGAAAACAGGTCACGGAACATCAAGTGCTATAAGTGCCAGTGATTTGGCCACTATGCTAATGAATGTACCAACAAAAAGACAATGCTAGTCCTAGCTAGTGGGGAGGTTGTGTCCGACGGTGAGGAGCTCTGGGAAGAGGATGAAGAGGATGCTGTTGACTATCCTGTCTGGGGAGAATTGTTAGTGCTCAACTAAAGACAGAAGAACAAGAGAAAGATCAAAGGGAAAACTTATTTCATACGCGTTGTCTCATTCAAGACAAAGTGTGCAGTCTTATTATAGACGGAGGTAGCTGTACCAATGCAGCCAGCGAAGTACTGGTCGAGAAACTTTGCCTTCAGATTCATAAACACCCGAAGCCTTACCACCTACAATGGCTTAACGAAGAAGGGGAATTACGTGTTACTAGAAAGGGTAAGATACCTATTGCCATTAGACGATACAAGGATGTAATCGACTGTGATGTACTACCTATGGATTCCAGCCACATCCTGCTTGGCAGACCTTGGCAGTTTGATAAACGAGCCGTCCACGATGGGTTTTCCAACAGGCATACGTTCTTGCACGATGACAAGAAGATTACATTGGTTTCATTGTCACCTGCGGAAGTTCACAAAGATCAGATACAGCTTAAGCAACGAAGGGAAGCAGACAGAGCAACTAGAGCCGAAGCTACCGCTGAGGAAGTTAAGGTAAAAGGTTTAAGTCTCCTTACTCAACCATCTGACATTAAGCAAGCTATTTTATCAAAAATCTATGGTTTTACTAATTTTTAGGGAGTTATTGACTTCCTCTTCTAACAATGTTCCGGTCATACCGAGAGAAATTGAGTTGCTTTTGCAAGAATACATTGATGTTTTCCCAGGAGACAGTCGTATAGGGTTACCACCCATCAGAGGTATTGAACATCAGATAGATTTCGTTGCAGGAGCTTCAATACCCAACCAACCAGCCTACAGGACGAATCCGGACGAAACCAATGAACTCCAACGGCAAGTCAATGAGCTTTTGGAAAAGGGGCATATACGTGAAAGCATGAGCCCTTGTGATGTTCTTGTTCTCTTGGTGCCTAAAAAGAATGGTACCTGGCGTATGTGTGTCGACTGCAGGGCAATCAACAACATAACTGTGAAATATAGGCATCCCATTACACGTCTGGACGACATGCTTGATGAATTACATGGATCGACCATCTTTTCTAAGATCGATTTGAAGAGTGGCTATCACGAGATACGAATGAAAGAGGGAGACGAGTGGAAGACTGCTTTCAAGACTAAACATGGCCTGTACGAATGGCTTGTTATTCCCTTTGGGCTTACTAATGCTCCTAGTACTTTCATGCGACTGATGAACCATGTGTTTCGAGCCTATATTGGGAAGTTTGTGGTGGTGTATTTCGATGACATTCTCATCTACAGCCAATCAATGGGCGTCCACCTGATCCACCTTCGGGAGATACTCGATGGTCTCCGCAAAGAGACGTTGTATGCTAACTATAAAAAATGTGCTTTTGGTATTGATAGTCTCGTCTTTTTGGGGTTTGTAGTGACCTCACAGGGCGTGCAAGTGGACGAAGAAAAGGTCCGAGCTATCAAGGAGTGGCCTATACCAAAAACCGTGGCTGAAGTAAGGAAATTTCATGGCCTTGCTGGATTCTACCGGCGGTTTGTTCAAGACTTTAGTACTATCGCAGCTTCACTGACCGAAATCATCAAGAAGAGTGTCGGCTTTACGTGGGGACCAGCTCAAGATCATGCATTCCGGTTACTAAAGAAGAGACTTACTAATGCACCATTGTTGTTCTTACCTGATTTTCTCAAAACGTTTGAAGTCAAATGTGACGCATCTGGAATTGGTATTGGCGCCGTGCTTATGCAAGATAAGAGGCCGATTGCCTTCTTTAGTGAAAACCTGGGAGGGGCAACTCTCAATTATCCGACCTATGACAAGGAACTATATGCGTTGGTTAGGGCGCTTGAGACCTTGCAACATTACTTATGGCCAAAAGAGTTTGTTATTCATACAGATCATCAATCTCTCAAGCACTTAAAGGGGCAACAGAAGTTGAATAAGAGACATGCTCGGTGGGTTGAGTTTATTGAAAATTTTCCCTATGTTATTAAGTTCAAGCAAGGCAAAGAGAATGTTGTTGCCGATGCTCTCTCCAGGCGATATGCGTTGCTCTTATCCATGGAAGCCCAGCAACTAGGATTCGAGCAGATCAAGTCTTACTATGATCAAGACCCGGACTTCCATGATACCTATCAGGCGACAACATGGCAAGCAGTTGATAAATTCTATCAGATGGATGGCTTCCTTTTCTACAACAACCGTTTGTGCATCCCTGCTTGTTCCTTACGCAAACTCATCGTTCGTGAGGCCCATGGAGGAGGACTCATGGGACACTTTGGCGTCGTCAAAACACTCAGTTCCTTGCAACAAAACTTCTTCTGGCCGCGCATGAAGGCTTATGTGGAACGTGTTTGCGGGCGATGTGTTGTTTGCAAGCAGTCCAAATCAAAGGTTCAACCTCAAGGTTTGTATACTCCTTTACCTATTCCTACTGCACCATGGGTAGATGTGTCTATGGACTTTGTCTGAGGATTGCCTAGAACTAGGAAGGGCCGAGATAGTATCTTTGTGGTTGTAGATCGATTCCCTAAAATGGCTCACTTTATACCCTGTCATAAGACAGAAGATGCTACAATGGTGGCTGAATTATTCTTTAGAGAAGTTGTTAGGTTGCATGGATTACCTAGAACCATTGTTTCTGATAGAGATACTAAGTTTCTTAGTCACTTTTGGAGAACTTTATGGGCTAAGCTAGGTACTAAGTTACTATTTTCTACAGCTTGTCATCCACAAACTGATGGAAAAACTGGGGTAGTAAATAGGACTTTGTCTACTTTACTGCACGCCTTAGTAAAACGCAATATCAAGACTTGGGAGGATTGTTTACCACATGTAGAATTTGCTTATAACCATTCTGTGCATTCTGCTACTAAGTTAACTCCTTTTCAAGTTGTGTATGGTTTTAATCCTTTGTCTCCATTGGATCTCTTTGCTTTACCTTTGAAAGAACAAGCTAATCTTGATGGCAAGAGCAAAGCCGAGTTTGTGGTGTCTTTACATGAACAGGTTCGGCGAAACATTGCAGAACGAACTGAGATGTATGCACGGAAGGCAAACAAAGGGCGTCGTGAGTTGCTTCTTTCCCCGGGTGATCAGGTTTGGATACACATGCGTAAAGAGATGTTTCCTGAGGAACGAAAGTCCAAGTTATTACCGCGCAAGGATGGACCATTTACAGTTTTGGAAAAGATCAACAACAATGCTTATAAGATTGATCTCCAGGGTAAGTATCCAATCAGTGATTCCCTCAATGTTGCTGATCTTGAACTTTTTGTGGCGGGTGACTTGGATTTGAGGTCAAATCCTTTTATAGGAGGAGGGGATGATGCGGCCATCATTGACCAAGACTCATCAGACGAGTCTGATCGAGAGAGCTCAGGACGCTTGGACGAACCAAATGCATGATCGAATGAGAGTCAACATGCGGGTGATCTTGGTGGATCCGGTACAACCCAAATGAACCAAACAAGGAGTCACGAACCAAACAACCAAGGTTCGACCGATGATCTGATTGTTTACTCAACCGGACCAATTACAAGGGCTCGAACCAAAGCCTTGAGAAAGTCACTTGGCGTGTTGATAAGGCTGATTCAAGAAAAAGATAATCATCAAGTGAAGGATCCAAAGATAATCTACAACCTTTCGGTTTGTTATTATCTAGAAGATTAAAAGAAGATAATCATGAAGGAGATATTCTAATTTGGTTTAAAACTTTCCTTTTTTAGTTTTCCTTTTTTCTAGATCGACTTGGTGTTTTAAGTCGGCTTAAGTTTTCTTTATATACTTATGTAAGTGCAATTGCACGAAGGTACACTTTGAATTTTATAAACTTTGCTTTAGCAAACCTAAAGTCTCCTTGAGCAACTTCGACTCTTAAGTTCATCTTTCTTGAGCTTCCATTCGATCACCAGGAAGGTTACCCTTCTGAATACGTGAACCACCATCAGGCATCAACAAGCGAGGTTACACTGGTAGATAGCCGACGCAACAACACAAGGAAAATCCATACTCCTTGCGTGAAGAAACCACCCATCGATCAAGCTCAAACGAACTTGATTCCATCCAAATCACTTACAAACCCTCATTTCCATATTAAATAAAGACATCCCATTATCTTCAAGTGATCCGGACAAAGACCGCCATACTAAGGCCGTATCAAGAGAGTTCGATGAGTGATAGGCCATGGATTTTACCCACTTTTAGCCATTATTTATAAGTTTTTTAATATATATTTACTACGATATAGAGTCTATTTAGAGTATTTACAGGTTCAAGGACGATTTGGAGGAATGTGGTGATTATGGTGTCTTTTGGACCCATTTGAGTGCAGAGCTGGACAGACGTGTCAGATGTTTAGCTATTGATGGAGACCTTACCACCGTTATATTGAGTCCATCTTTTGAAAAAATAAATAGCTTTGCGTTAGCTTTCCAATGCAACCGGTTTGAGGTCGATCAGTATCCTATAGCAGAAGTTATTCCCGTTTTACTGAAGCGTGGTCAGTCTCGCGAGAGGAAGCTGTCGAGTAGATGAAAGACTGTCGATTGACAGTGCACCTTTGGTGTCGATAGACGGTGATGCCAGAATGCGGGCCCAATATATTTAAATACCGACTTAAGCCCAGAAGCAACCATAAATTACCAAGATGCCCATGGAAGACTTGAAACCCTATTTATATTATTTATAAGCCATTGTTGACGACTATGCTATCTAAGATTTAGTCTATTGTTCTCTCTTAGTTTTAGGGTTGGAGAGAAGAGAGGAACTCCTTCAGAGTCCTCTTGGACCTCCATTGGTTTTCGTTTTATTTATATTTTATGTTATTCATCTATGATTTCTGTGACAAACTTCATGTCTGAATCGATCCACCTGTTAAATTTAGGGTTCATGAGGGATTAGCCCAAAATATAGAATTGCTAAGTTGTGATATTCATCAATAGGATTGTTCTTATTTCTTGTTCTTGAGTAGCTAACTAAGAATATTGATCCAGGTTGTTAAAAACCTGAATAAGTCCTTATTGAGCTAGATCTGTTAGAAACATACGACAATTGATTTAGCAATCTAGTGAACATTACTTCAACCTGCTCGTAAAGCTTGATAGGAAATAGCCATCGATCGATTATCCTATAGATAAATCGATCGACATTCTGAAAGTCAAATCAATTGATTACCAAGTGGTAACATCGATTTACGCTTGCTCGGCTCAACGAGCGAAAGTTGAGACTCCGAGATCCTATCAATAGATAATCTAAACAAACGAAAGTTGATAGATTGTTATTAAGTTGAGTTCTTTAATAACACATGGTTTAGTCTCTATACATCTATAATCCTGATTACCTCAACCCTAGATCTAGCAAACCATCCTTCCACCAAAGAACTCTCAGTTCCATAAGAACAACTACCTTGTTTGCCCCTGCAATTTATTATATTTACTGCATTAAAATTTATTAGCCTAGCTTAATCATATAACTATTTAGATCTTTTGTGTGCCATATCTCAATGTGGATTCGTTCCCTAAGTACTACAACTCGACCTCTTATTTGAGAGAGTATAAATCACTCCTTAGGGTAATTTGAGTGATATCAAATTTGTCGATGTTTACTGATATCTAGTTTATTGTGAGTCTTATCAAATGTTTTCAAAAAAAGTTTTTATCGAGCCAAAAAGGGGATTATGATCAAATACAATTTGATTGCTACTCTAATCACTCTCTAGCACCATCTAGATTTTGCAGGATGTATTAGATAGAAACACTGCAGTTTATCACGTAATCCTAACATATACACCTGCTGAGAATGTCTGGAGAAACCAAAGCTGACTTCCAACCTTAATCTACTCTACTTGCTTGTTTTGGGGTTTGGTATACATTGGATAGGAGTCCTCCTGCATGTATGGAAGGTAAAAGTATGTGTGCTTCTGGTTCCCTTCTATCTCTCTCTCTTCGGCATCTTAAGATACAAAAGATTGAAATGATTTCCTGGAAGAGGCAGAGGGGTAGGAGTGTCTCCTATGACCCCGGTATTCGCTACACTTTGTCAAATAGAGCTACAAAAAAAGACAAGTCAATAAGATGAACAAAATGGACTGCATCAGCATCAACATACATTGAAATTGAAACTATAAAGATTCAGAGAAGAGAGAAAAAGAGGGAAGAAAGGAAAAAGAGAAGACTACCTCGATGTTCAAAAACTTGCTTGAGTAAGATTCCATGTCCCTTGATCGATGCTCCCAAGACGTAGCTTACACATCTATATTTATGCAGAAATGAGGTCAGCAGAGGAGTACGTCAGGCGCTATCATTAATGTTGTGTGATTGTATGGCATGGTGACTAAGCTAGTGTGTATTATATTGAAAGCATCCAAGGTTATTAATGATTCACTTCCACCTATCATATGTGCAGAAGTGAGAGTTGTGATTTTAAATTATGTGAGTCCCTGCTGTTTTCAAACCTTTTTCATAAGACTGTCCTGTGTGTTTTGCTTGAGGACAAGCAAAAGGGTAAGTCTGGGGGAGTTGATAAGCCATGGATTTTACCCACTTTTAGCCATGGTTTACAAGTGTTTTAATATATATTTACTACGACATAGAGTCTATTTTGAGTATTTACAGGTTCAGTGACGATTTGGAGGAATGTGGTGATTTTGGTGTCTTTTGGAGCCTTTTGAGTGTAGACATGCAGAAACGCGTCAGATGTTTAGCTATAGATGGAGACCTTCCTACCGTAATATTGAGCACATCTTTTTATACAAGATATATATTTGAGTTAGCTTTCCAATTCCACCAGTTTGAGGTCAATCAGCATCCTATAGCATAAGTTATGCCCGTTTTACTGAAGAGTAGTCAGTCTGCCTCGTGAGATAAAGCTGTCGAAGAGATGAAGAACTGTCAATCGACGGTGCACCCTAGGTGTCGATCGACGGTGATGCCAGAATGCGGGCCGAGTATATTTAAAGACCGACTTAAGCCCAGAAGCAACGACAAATTACCAAGATGCCCATGGACAACCTAAAACCCTATTTATATTATTTATAAGCCATTGTTGACGACTATGCTATCTAAGATTTATTCTATTGTTCTTTCTTAGTTTTAGGATTGGAGAGAAGAGAAGCTCCTTCAGAGTCCTCTTGGAACTCCAATGTTTTTGGTTTTGGTTTTATTTATATTTTATGTTATTCATCTATTCATCTATGAGTTTGTGACAAACTTCATGTCTTAATAGATCCACCCGTTAAATTTAGGGTTCATGAGGGATTAGCCCAAAATATAGAATTGCTAAGTTGTGATATTCATCAATAGGATTGTTCTTATTTCTTGTTCTTGAGTAGCTAACTAAGAATATTGATCCAGGTTGTTAAAAACCTGAATAAGTCCTTATTGAGCTAGATCTGTTAGAAACATACGACAATTGATTTAGCAATCTAGTGAACATTACTTCAACCTGCTCGTAAAGCGTGATAGGAAGGAGCCATCGATCGATTATCCTATAGATAAATCTATCGACGTTCTAAAAGGAAAATCGATCGATTACCAAGTGGTAACATCGATCGACGCTTGATCGACTCAACAAGTGAAAGCTGAGACTCCAAGATCCTATCAATAAATAATCTAAACAAACAAAAGTTGATAGATTGTTATTAAGTTGAGTTATTTAATATCACATGCTTTAGTCTCTATACATATATAATCATGATTACCTAAACCCTAGATCTAGCAAACCATCCTTCCACCAAAAAACTCTCAGTTTCATAAGAACAACTACCTTGTTCGCCCCTGGAATTTATTATATTTACTGCATTCTAATTTATTAGCCTAGCTTAATCATATAACTATTTAGATCTTTTGTGTGTCCTAGCTCCCTGTGGATTCGATCCCTAAGTACTATAAATCGACCTCTTATTTGAAAGAGTATAAATCACTGCTTAGGGTATTTTGACTGATATCAAATTTGGCGTCGTTGCCGGGGAGTTTTGATCGCCATTAGATCTTGTCTAGTTAGATTTATTCTAGGTTTTACTACTGTACTAAAAAAAAACTCATAAATTTTTTTCTTTTGTTTCACGTACATACATATGAGTACCTGAAGCAGCAAGGGAATATGGCTCTTACTAGTAGAGCCACTGGATTTGGAACGCATGATCCATAATTCTAAGAGGGCAGTCGACACCCTCCAAGCAGCGATTGGCAGCGTAGAAATCCAAACATCGATCGACACTATTTACCGAACTTCGATTGGCACTGTTCATCTTGTGTCGATCGATACTGTTCATCCGGGTACTGTTCATCCCGACACTGCTCATCTGGGTACTGTTCACCTCGACATTGTTTATCGGCCGTTGATCAACACTGTTCATCCGCCGTCGATCGACATTGATTATCTGCTGTCGATCGACACTGTTCATCGTGACACTGTTCATCCACACTATTCACCACGGCACTGTTCATCATGGTACTGTTCATCATGGTACTGTTCATCCGATGACCGACACCACTTGTGTGGAGACAGAGAAGGTCGAAGTGCTCATACTTAAGGTCGATGAGAATGAGATGTTAAGAGACAAAGAAGGTCGCACTTACAACAACGCATGATAGATGATTAATGCCCAAGGTGATGTGATCCATGATTTGATTACTGTTGCTGAGATGAATGATTTTTATCTGAGCCGAGAATGGTATGATTGGGTAGATCAAGACCCCTTCCAGAGTCTTCTTCGTGAAGATCCCATAAACCACATTGAAAAGTAGACAAGTCAATAAGATGAACAAAATGGACTGCATCAGCATCAACATACATTGAAATTGAAACTATAAAGATTCAGAGAAGAGAGAAAAAGAGGGAAGAGAGGAAAAAGAGAAGACTACCTAGGTGTTCAAAAACTTGCTTGAGTAAGATTTCATGTCCCTTGATCGATGCTCCCAAGACGTAGCTTACACATCTATATTTATGCAGAAATTAGGTCAGCAGAGGGGTACGTCAGGCGGTATCAGTAGTGTTGTGTGATTGTATGGTATGGTGACTAAGCTAGTGTGTAGTATATTGGAAGCAACCAAGGTTAGTAATGATTCACTTCCACCTATCATATGTGCAGAAGTGAGAGTTGTGATTTTAAATTATGTGAGTCCCTGCTGTTTTCAAACCTCTTTCATAAGACTGTTCTGTGTGTTTTGCTTGAGGACAAGCAAAAGGGTAAGTCTGAGGGAGTTGATAAGCCATAGATTTTACCCACTTTTAGCCATGGTTTATAAGTGTTTTAATATATATTTACTACGATATAGAGTCTATTTTGAGTATTTACAGGTTCAGTGACGATTTGGAGGAATGTGGTGATTTTGGTGTCTTTTGGAGCCTTTTGAGTGTAGAGCTGCAGAGATGCATCAGATGTTTAGCTATGGATTGAGACCTTCTCTCCGTAATATTGAGCCCATATTTTTACACAAGATATATATTTGAGTTAGCTTTCCAATTCCACCGGTTTGAGGTCATTCAGCATCCTATAGCATAAGTTATGTCTGTTTTACTGAAGAGTGGTCAGTCTGCCTCGCGAGATAAAGCTGTCGAAAAGATGAAGGACTGTCGATCGACGGTGCACCCTAGGTGTTGATCGACGGTGACGCCAGAATACGCGCCGAGTATATTTAAAGACCGACTTAAGCCCAGAAGCAACCATAAATTACCAAGATGCCTATGGACGACTTGAAACCCTATTTATATTATTTATAAGCCATTGTTGACGACTATGCTATCTAAGATTTATTCTATTGTTATTTCTTAGTTTTAGGATTGGAGAGATGAGAAGAACTCCTTTAGAATCCTCTTGGAACTCCAATGGTTTTGGTTTTATTTATATTTTATGTTATTCATCTATTCATCTATGAGTTTGTGACAAACTTCATGTCTGAATAGATCCACTTGTTAGATTTAGGGTTCATGAGGGATTAGCCCAAAATACAGAATTGCTAAGTTCTGATATTCATCAATAGGATTGTTTTTATTGCTTGTTCTAGAGTAGCTAACTAAAAAAATTGATCTAGGTTGTTATAAACCTAAATAAGTCCTTATTGAGCTAGATATGTTAGAAACAAACGAGAGTTGATTTACCAATCTAGGGAACATTAGTCCAACCTGCTCGTAAAGCTTAATAGGAAGGAGCCATCGATCGATTATCCTATAGATAAATCGATCGACGTTCTAAAAGGCAAATCGATCGATTACCAAGTGGTAACATCAATCGACGCTTGCTTGGCTCAACAAGCGAAAGCTGAGACTCCGAGATCCTATCAATAGATAAACTAAACGAACAAAAGGTGATAGATTGTTATTAGTTGAGTTCTTTTGTATCACATGCTTTAGTCTCTATACATCTATAATCCTGATTACCTAAACCCTAGATCTAGCAAACCATCCTTCCACCAAACAACTCTCAGTTCCATAAGAACAACTACCTTGTTCACCCCTGCAATTTTTTATATTTATTGCATTATAATTTATTAGCCTAGCTTAATCATATAACTAATTAGATATTTTGTGTGCCCTAGCTCCCTCTGGATTCGATCCCTAAGTACTACCACTTGACCTCTTATTTGAGAGAGTATAAATCACTCCTTAGGGTAATTTTAGTGATACCAATGAGTTCCGGCGGATCGCATTGGTGTCGATCTACGTCAGACTTCGAACATCGATTGACTGACTTCAACAAGAACTGATCGACAGCCTCTCCAGAGCATTGATCGACGACACCTACAGAGTCGACCGCATCATGCAATGCCGTGAGGATCATGACTCACCAGAAGTTTGCAGCAAGACACCCACATCCGCCCAGCCTTGTTTATGTCAACATCGATCGACAAACTGATCCCGCCATCGATCAACAACGTGAGACCACCGGCGATGGACAACCTCCAGCGCCCATCGAGTGACGCGCACCTCTCACATACCGAGTGTATTTACCAAAGATAGACGTCGCCCGAATCAATGCACTCAGGCCACAACCCAAACCTTCTTCTAACCCACCAGAGACCACCAGTACACATTCAGAGGATGCAGCAGAGCCTATGGAAGTTGATAAAACTCCTATTGGGAGAACCTTGAGGAAAAGAAAGGAAAAGGTTGCTAAGCATCTGAAGAGGGGAGCTAATGAGAAGGAGATGGAAAGTTTTCGAAAGAGAGTCTTTAGGATTCCTCTAGAGAAACCATTCGAGGGGGCCTACTTTACCCACAGATTGTGGATGTTCTTCAGAGAGACCAAGAAGACTGAAAGGACATTAGGAGAATGTTCTATGAGGCCAGAGAGAAGATGAAGAATATGATTACACTGAAGAAGAAGAGTGATCCTGGGAGGTTTGCAATACCATGTACGGTGAAGGGTATTGAGTTCCCACATGCACTGTATGACACAGGAGCATAAGTTAGCATCCTACCTAGGGTTATGGCAGACCATCTAGGTCTGAAGGTGGAGCCTTACAAGGAATCTTTCACTTTTTTGGATTGTTCACAGCGGAGCTCAGGAGGAATTGTCAGAGACCTAGAGGTGCAGACTGGTAATGCCCTAGTTCCAGTAGATTTCTATGTTTTGGATATCATGCTGAACTGGAACTCTTCTCTGTTGCTTGGAAGAACCTTCTTGTGAATAGTAGGAGCAGTGTACAACATTCAAACCAACCAGTTGTGCCTGACGCTCATAGACCCACATGTCCACTACGATCCTATTCCAGTCATGAAGCCACATACCTCCTCCAAAAGAATTGATGATCCAGGACTCAAACCAGCATGCCACTTTGGAGCTGAGTATGAGACAGAGTATTCCGCGTCGATCGAAACTCACACCCACACATCGATCGACGGTTGCAATCAGAAATCGCTCGAAAATCACCTAGAAGAATCGATCGATAGTAGTCCAGACGATTGGGAGAATGAATACTACTAGCCGACCATGGCGGTACACACTGCGATACCCATCAAAGATGCCCTGCATACAGAGGAGTATAATGAGTATTATGAGGAGGAACGAGCTACAGAGTATAGAGGTATTCGTACTGAGGAAGATAGACTTCTCCACCATTCCTATCGGTCAAGGAATGCGACGTCGATCGACAGAAACATCCCAACATCGATCGACACTCATCATCATCAGACAAACCGCAAACGAGCATCAACCGACATTGCCTACTACCCATCGATCGACGAAGGACTCGACCGTTCACAAGAAGGAAACTACTTAATTGGCAGTTGGGCACATGATCGTTATCACGAGAGCTATGCAGTAGAAATTGCAATTCATGAGCCAAGAGCAGAACGCAGCATTCCAGAGCACCAACAGAGAGTTACAAACGAATTCTACAACACAGCTGGTGAAGTAGATGATCGTTTCAAGCCAATGTATCGACAGCATACTCGACCGTCTGTCGACATTGGAGACCCAACATCGATCAACAGACGTCCATAGTTTGGAAAAAGAGCCTATGATCGTGATGGAACTTCGAGATTCCACTGGGAGGAGAAGGATGAGAATGGAGTCTACAGAGACGATCATGGACATGCTCGAGACGTAGATGGAAACATCATCTGTGTATCCAAAGATGATACCAGAAGTCTTCTAGAAAGAGCTTCAATAGACGAGCACAGCTACCTATGTCTTCCAGAACAGGCTAGGTCATTCACACAGACCAAGCCAGTACCAGAAATCTACACCAAGGATGAGATAAATGAGATGCCTTATGGAATCTGTGGAGCCCTAGAAAAGAATGAAGATGACTTCCAGATGAAGCTTGATGGTGTCTACTACCCACTGAATGATAGCATCAGTTGGTTGACTACATGCATGGAGGAGATGAGGCAAGACATAGCCAGTATGCAGGCACAGCGTGCGGCCAAAGCAACAACACCAACATCGATAAAAAAAAACATTCCAACATCGATCAACAGATCCTTCCAAAATCGATCGACAATGACCCGTCACTATTAAATCCGATTAGAATTTACCTGAATCTAGATATTTTCCTTTAATTGTTTACAACCTCAATCAACCAACCAAACTTATACCTTATTCAACAAACCTTAGTCTATTGATTGTTAAAAACATTTCTATCTAGCTTTACTTTGAAAAGTACAAATCTATTGTGTAATCCTAGAGTCTCTGTGGATTCGATCCCTAAGTACTACAACTGAACCTCTTATTTGAGAGAGTAAAGTCACTCCTTAGGGTAATTGGAGTGATATCAAATTTGGCGCCGTTCCCGGGGACTCTTTCTTATTACCATTAGATTAAGTTTTAGAATATAGATTTTCTTTCTTTGTTAGCTAAAAATTGTTTTTCTTCTTCTCACACTGCTGACACAGGTACTTTAGAAGAAGAACATGTATTTTTGATGAGCATCGATCGGCAGTATGACAAACACGTCAAGCGAGACTTCGGTAGAAGAATCGATC
This sequence comes from Brassica oleracea var. oleracea, assembly GCF_000695525.1. Classification (NCBI taxonomy): domain Eukaryota; kingdom Viridiplantae; phylum Streptophyta; class Magnoliopsida; order Brassicales; family Brassicaceae; genus Brassica; species Brassica oleracea. The sequence goes on along the minus strand of NW_013617418.1, from coordinate 279,206 downwards.
GACACCGCGCTTTTAGACGCGATAGACGCTACTCACCTAGAAGCAGGTAAGTCTTCACTTACTAATTTGAACAATGAGGAAGTAGTCCTAGGAGACCTAGAAGGTCAAAAATGCATCGCAACAAACCAAATCATTAATGAACAGGGGGCTGCAATCCCTGGTAAAATTAACACAACTTTATTTAATGAGAAGGAACATAAATTGCCATTGCAAGACTACTTAGATCTTGGCAGAACCTATTCCAATATGTCGGAAATTAAACTACCAGAAAACAACATACGAAGATCTGAGCTTAATCACGATTTTCTTATCTTGGTATGTCAAAACCCTTTCCATGGATCTCCGTCTGCATGATCACATCGAAATACTGGAAGACATGGTGGTCGATGACTACAGTCACTGCAAGCTCTTCTCATTTTCCCTCGCAGGAGAAGACATGATATGGCTGGATCAGTTACCTGATGGATCCTTAACTTGCTGGAAAATATTAGGAGCGCTTAAGAGATTAGGAGCGCTTTCATTAAGAACTTCTTCGATGAGGAAAATATTGGGAAGCGAGAAACAAGATTTCAACATTCTCGCAAGGTGCCCATGAACCCTTCAAGGATCCTTGGGGAAGATTCCAGAGTTACCAACTTCAGTGCCCACATCATGGTTTTCCCGAGATTTAACTGCTTAATATTTTCTTCAGAGGTCTTGATTGGACATACCAAGCAGTTTTGGAAGCTGCGAGTCAAAGGAATTTCTAAACTAGGAGCCCTGAAGAAGCTACATTGGCTCCTTGAAAATGTAGCGACTAGTATTAGTGCCAAGAAGACTGATCTTGAATGGAGGAAGATGGCCGATAATTCGAATGGAGATCGGATATCTAAGGTGAAAACAACATCAGATTTAGTCCATGCTTTCGTAATAAGAAAGAAGCAAGTTAAATGATATGGAGATAATGGTCGGTGCATCCGTTCCAACATGCCCCTTCGGCGAGTTGGACGATGGGTGTTTTGCTGTCCGGGATCCACTGTCCGAGGCCTTGTGTAACCTTTCTCGAAGACTCATCGTGTGAATCCTTCTTGAAATTGTTACGAACTTCGACTTAGGTTTTCACACTTCTCTTTTCCTTTGAATTCTACTTCTTCTTTCAAAAGAAGACACTTCTTCGGAAGTTTTCTGACACTGATTTCGTCGTGACTGATTTCGACTGGGTTTCCCGATGATGGCGAGGAAGTGGATCGTCCCGCGGATGCGTTCGGGGCTTTGTTGTCCGGGGACTTTGACTTTGGATTATGAGAGGTGGAATAGTTATCGAAAGAGAGATGCTCGTCTTTCTGTTTCATGTTTATGGCCGATTCTGGCCGAGAGATTTGTACGGGCCTATTTTGGCTGTTTTTATCGTTTATCGGGATTGGCCTTTGGTGGCTTTGAATCCCCTTACCGCTTTACGCGGTTATTTATATGATGA
>NW_013617418.1:277034-277615 GCF_000695525.1 Brassica oleracea var. oleracea | reverse complement strand
AAGAACGTTGAGATACGAACGGAGAGACATGGTTTAGGATCTTGTATCTTTTAGATATCATGCCTTGAGATGTTTGAGACCAGAGCGTTGGGTTTAGGGCAAGACCTAGGTTTACTTTCGGTTAAGGTTTATGCGGTGACTAGCCGGCTATCGTTTTTCCTGTTGCGATTTCTTCCTGATTCGCACCGATTTAAAGTCCGCGATATGTTCTCGGCTTATATGACTTGTATAGTACGAATCGAGCATCTTCTCAGAATTAACTGGAAGTGCTAAACCAAAATTTCGGATTTTTGTTGTAGCGCGCTTTTGTCCTTGTGCTGGACGTTTTTAAAGATCAAAAGAGTGATCGAATTGCGTTTGTTTAAGACGGCTGGCGTGTTCGTCGGGGCCAATCGACGAATGGGTTGTAAGGTTTTGGTGGTCGCGTTTGGACAATTTGTTCGTATTATCTTCGAATTTTAACTTTGCGACGTCTCGCAGTTGTTTCGAGGATTATACGTGTATCTTTGTGCGTTTGAAGGATGATAATTTTTTTACGATTTTTGGGCCGGATGAGGCTGCAGACAAGAGTCTTAATGTTT
>NW_013617418.1:275780-276299 GCF_000695525.1 Brassica oleracea var. oleracea | reverse complement strand
TGACTATTTTCGTGATCTCCTTGGCCATGACTGGCAATTGGATCGATCCAAGAGTCATCGATACTTTGCCTGAAAAAACCCGTGAGTGGTTTTGGCGTCGGAATTATCTCTCCGAGTTTGATGCTCATCAGTTTGAGAGTGTCGCGGAAGATTACGTTGACTGTGCTTCCCGTGTCGACGAGTACCCTTCCGATTTCTAAGTCTCGTATAACAAGATCTATGACGAGCGGGTCGCAGTGAGGTTGATCGATGCCGCCGGCCTCTTCCTTTGTGAAGGTGATCGAGCAATTTTGGCCATCTCGGGGAGGAGACCATGTAGACCAATTTGCGCTCGACTCCGCCTTCCGTTGGTAAGCCTTGATGGCCGACACAGTGTCGCCGCAGTATTGTGATCCTCCGATAATCATATTGACTCTGCGGCGATTGTTATCGTTCCTTTTGTCGTCTGGCCTCCTGCCACGTTTATCTCCAGGCTGGTTTTGTTGAGGGGATTTTTCAGCGGACGGATTTCTGTCCGTC
>NW_013617418.1:273899-274565 GCF_000695525.1 Brassica oleracea var. oleracea | reverse complement strand
GAGTCCTTTGCAGGGGGCGGAAGACTTTCAGGGTTCTCCTTTTCGATGGGAGATTTCTCGCTAGGGTTTTGACCGGAAGGTCGTTCCCGCACGACTCCTGATCAGTCGAGTGGGGTAGCGAAGTCGAGCCTCTTCCTGCGGATTTTAGTGGTTCCGCGGGGGCGGATTGTTTGGGTCCTTGCCGTTAAGGTTTCAACCTGTTGGGTCAAGGTATTCACGAGCTTATCCTGTTCTTCCGACCTTTTCTCATAGCTGGCGAACATCTTTTTGAACTCCTCGAGCGTCGCGGCGTTGGCTTATGCATTGCCGCGGATACGTCCGCTACTGGAGTGTGGAGATCGGTGCCGCTGCCTCCGTTAAGAGGAGTTTGCACGTTATTCGCGTCATTAGTTGACATGTCTGATAGAGAGTGATGTGGCTTTTGCGGGTTAGATTGATCCGTACCCCCCTCCTTCTAGCGCCAAACTTTGGGAACCAAAATTCGCACTGTCGATTTCCGTTTAAATAAGGAAACTAGGAAAACCTTAATTTCCCAAAGGACCCGGATATCTCCTAATTACCACACGTCAATCAATCAGAACACGAGAATAACAATGATAAGAATAAGAAATCGAAAAATAGAGCAATGTAGATCTTATTCCGAATCTGCGTATGAGCGTTTACAAC
>NW_013617418.1:220248-273644 GCF_000695525.1 Brassica oleracea var. oleracea | reverse complement strand
CCTTCAAAACTTCCGTATTTATCCGCGGAAACTTGACATCTATCCTTCTTTGTGGACCAAGCGTAAACCGTGCTGCGGTTTACGGGCTTTTGGTTAAGAAATCATAGGATGGTCCTCGAGTCGTGTTTTAGATCCCTTTGGGACGTCTTCCGACTCGACACGTTTACTACGAATTCTTTTTGATAAAGAACGAACTTTCCGCGGTTTCTAATCCGCGACGTTTGATCGATGAATTTGAATAGCGGAAAACATGGACTGAGCTTGCTACGGTCTTCGGGAGATAGCATTCGAAGGTCTGACGAGAATGCATGGATTGATGTCGTATCGATGTTCGGAAGGGTTCGATCGCTACACAGTGACTGAACTTCGGCTCGAGCCCGGTTGCTGCGTAGCGACCGAGCGGGACGAGCGCTCGGTCGCTATGTAGCGACTGAGCCTTGGGTTGAGCTCGGTCACTAGGTAGCGACCGAGCGGGACGGTCGCTACGTAGCGACTGAGCGGGACGATTGCTCGGTCGCTACGTAGCGACCGAGCCTTGGCTTGAGCGGTCGCTACGTAGCGGGACAATCACTCGGTCGCTACGTAGCAACTGAGCGGGACGAGTGCTCGGTCGCTCCGTAGCGACCGAGCTTTGTCTCGAGCTCGGTCGCTACGTAGCGAACGAGCTTGGCCGAGCTCGGTCGCTACGTAGGGACCGAGCGGGATGATCGCTCGGTCGCTGCGTAGCGACCGAGCGGGACGAGCGCTCGGTCGCTATGTAGCGACCGAGCTTTGGCTCGAGCTCGGTCGCTATGTAGCGACCAAGCTTTGACTCGAGCTCAGTCGCTTCGTAGCGACCGAGCTTTGGCTCGAACTTGGTTGCTACGCAGCGACCGGACAGCGTGTATGCATGGTAATTATGCAACGGTCGAGCTTGGTTAGTTTGGTTTGAATCTTCAAGGATACTTCTTCGTAAAAACATCGTGTTTGGTTATATTTTACGAAAGTTACATCTTCCTTTTTACTATCTCTTTCGGAAATACGATCTCCGAGGATTTTTGGGTGGTATTTCCGTCGTAACGTTTTTGACCCCAACATGTCTGAATTCAGGTGCTGAGTTACGAATGTGGCTTGCCCCTTGACGTTGATCCTCTTGAAGCACTGTTGATGCTCGTGGGAAGTTCGGCCACAGTACGACTGAGTCCTCGAAATAACATTGCGATTATAGCGGGGTTCGTGTCGAACTATCATGATTGGAAGAAGTTTTTCTTCTTCGTTCGAATCGACAATGCATCTGTGGAGGAGAGCTGCATTCCTATCCTTAGGACCAGATGGGGTCGGATAGGTATTTTCGATTGGTTACATGCTAGTTTTGGTTTCGACGAAATTCGATTTCACGCATTTGTTTCTTGATTCGCAGTGACTAATCCTCTTCCCCCAACTCCGGAAGGCTTGTGCACGTTTAGAGATTTGCTCCGTAGTGGTGAATTTTATTGGTCTTCGTTCACTGAGAAACGGGTTCGTCACACTGTCGCTCTCCACCGCCCTCGATTCCTATCGGACTTGCCAGTCGAAGAAGGAAAGGAATCGAGCATGAAGAGGTTCATTCCGTGCGAGGCTCCAGCGGAGAAGAGGAGGTCGAGGACCCGCAAGGACAAACACATTGCCGTTGATGAGGATACGGCCGATGGGGAATGCTTTCCCGAAGACATCCTTGGAGATTATCTCAACAGGGGCGAGCCGATTGATCATGGCGAGTTGCTTGGTTCTGACGTTCCTGCGGCCGAAGGTGGATCCAACAAGGGGCCGGAGTTTACCAAGGCATTGAGGATGGTCAACGGGGTAAGCTTTGAACACACGTTTTTTTATGGCCAAACTTTTCCTGTCTTTGAAAGTTTTCGCAGGGCCTTCTCGTGATGAACCAAACCCTTGACGCGAGCAACCAGGAGGCTTGCTTGCCTCGGTTCAGGGCCGAGATGGCTGATAAGGAAATTGCTTGTCTGAGGTATGAGTTAAAGCGTTCTCGTCGTTGTGAGGGAGAATTGACTGCAAAGGAGATTCGTCGTGCGTATAGGCGAGGAAAGAAAGAGATGGTCGAGGTTATGAAGACCCATCGCGCCCAGTTCTTGTGCGAGTTTGGGGAGGTTAAAGAGAGTTACCAAGCTCTCGCGGATTATCGCGAGTGTCGCGGTTCCGTTGGCGGATTGTACTTCACGCAGATTCCTGATTACTCGTTTGCCGCCGAGGATGCGAAACAAACTCGGCGCATGAAGGTAAAAGAGATATGGATTTCGCGCTTCCCCAGATCGAGGAGAGGATTTGGAATCAGTGGGAGCCGATTCCCGTATCTCCTGACACGGTGGAAGGTGAGACGAGAGCCGCTGATGAGACGGGTGAAGTGAACCAGCCGACGGTCCCCCTCAACATCGACGACTACTCGATGGGAGGATCGATGACCAGATACTATAAGTTCGATGGTTGATCATGAAGCCTTTTGTGGCTTACTGGGAGAGTGTTCCCTTGTAATATATTTATGTAGTCTGTTTATTCCCGGCCGGGTGTGGCCGTGATTTGTGTATTGTGACTTGCCGTATGTGGCTTCGAATCCCCGCCGTTCATCTGCTTTTTTATGAACAATGCTTTTATAAAAAGTGTTTAAAAAATGTTCTGATTTCTATTAAGTGTAGGGAGAAGGATCCGAGTTGTCATCTCGTTCCTTGTCCTTTGTTGTGGATCGTCCTGTTCGTTGCTCGTCCGAGATGTTTGAGAAATTCTCAAAGTTTTGAGAGCGCTTAGATGTGGATGAAGAGACATTCTTTCAGGATCTCGTATCTTTTGGATATCATGTCTTGAGACGTTAGAGACCAGTGTGCTGGGTTTAGGATAAGACTGAGGTCTAACCACGATGACTACTTTGACTTGTGTTTCCCGTATCGTTTTCGACCTGATTCCATCCCGCTTTTAAGTCTGCGATATGTTCTCGGCTTATACGACTTGTATGGTAAGAATCGAGCAACTCTTCGAGGACAATTTTTAAGTCTCCCGAAAGTTCTGACCAAAATTTCGAATTTCTTTCATAGTGCGCTATTTATCCTAGTCGGATGTAAGAGGATCTATCCTTAGGAAGGATCTAAATGCGTTTGTTTAGGACGGCTAATGTGCTCGGCAGGGCCAATCGACGAGCGTTTGTAATTTATAGTCGTGAACAGACTGCGAGCGTGTTTCCGAAGATCTAGACGATGTCTCGCTTATTTTTTCGAAAACATGCTATTAGTGATATTTTGAGTATCCGAGACCGGGGTCTCGTGTTCTGGTCGGGAGTCGGAATCGAGGTACGACCGAGACTTTTTTGTGAGAGAGTTGTGGTCGGCGGAATATGTTGATTCTGGCAGTGCCTTAGTCGATGAGACAAAGTTTCTTTGTTGGATAAGCTAGTGTGGAGTTGATCCGTTTTGAGGTAGGACGCTTTTTCGTGAGTTTATGTTTTTTCGGGTTTGTATGATAATCGTTTTTCTCGTATATGGACGTTTTCCGAAAATATAACAAGACGTTTCGCTAGATGAGAGAAATTCGAACGAAGTCTTTATTGCTGAAAAAGTTTCAAAAATATTGAGTACAAGGCAAATATTTTAGAATGCGGGAATATAAGAGTATTCGTATATGTACCCACTCACCCCCCTTTTGATGAGGGGGGATAGCTGAACTCGTCCTTCGACGAGCTGCCTACATACCCCTTTCGGGGATCAAGCCATCTCGTAGTTCTGATGTTTGTGCGAGTGTGTCTACTCGGCTATTGTGTTTGCATTGATCGCCTAAGTTGCGGGATCGACGTCTTCTACTGGGTTTTTTTCCTCCGGTTGGGTTGAAACGCTGGGCTCCGAAACTGGTAGTTTCCTGGCCATGATACACTAAAATTGACTTTGTCTACTGTCAAGTTAACAGTGTAGTTGTAATATCTTTAGATTCAATTCCAGAGGACCAGTTCAGACTTTATCTTTATGGAATCAGAATTAAGCTAAAACAGAAGTGGGGTTTTAAAGAAGTGGGGTTTGGATCAAGTCGCGATCGCAAGCTTTAGAGATCAAGTCGGATATGTTCACAATACACCCTAATATCAACTCTCGCTGACTAGGGATGCAAAGCTCATTCAAATAATATCAAGTTATCAACCAACGGTTATCAACCAACGGTTAGCTAAATTGATTAACCCTAATTCATGCACTAAGTGATCAGTTCAATGCAAGCAATAAGAACAAATATGAATGTAGACAATCTTAAGATTACTTATTTATGCTTCAGCTCACGAATCCAAAACCCTAGAACCCTAAACTAACTCGGTGACTACTCAATCATAACACAAGAATAGAGAAGCATGATTTCTGAATAATACAGCATGTAATAGATAATAGAAATCAGAGGGTTTAGGATAATCTTCTCTAGGAGATAGATGAAGCCTTCTCCCTTACAAGTAGCAATCGCCAAATCACAAAGCTCTCTAACGTCTTTCTTGCGTAAAAACTAAGGTAAGTAACAAAGTAAATAAAAGAAGAATATATTTAGGAGCCACAGGCGGCTGGAGGGAAAAATAGGGAAAAATAGGGAAAACTAGGGCAAATCCCGAAATAGAATCTTTTATTTCCTGAAGTATCGGGGAACAGGCCATCGGGGTGCTCCACTCATGCGAGAACAGTCTATCTGACTGTTCCGGTGGTGAAAACCTTCAAGTCAGGCTCTTTTCTTCCTTCTTTCGCTCCACACGATCATTCTTCTCACCTATTAAACTCTCAGACTTGTAATGACTCAAAGGGAATAGAGAGACTCGATAAAACCCTGAAAGTAAGACATACATATAATGTGCCAAAAACACAATATATCAGGCCATTGTTTGAGTCGACGATTTTTTACTGTCTTTTTCCGAAGCTTTTTCAGTCAATGCCTGAGTTAGCTTCGCCCGTTTGGGTTTCACCATTTCGGTAGTAGTGACTTGCCTTAGCTTGTGTCCGGCCAGGAAGAAACGTCTTCACTGTGTCTGGCATCCGCAGATCGCGGCAATTCCGTTATTAGTCGGGAATTTGATGCCTAAGTGATAACTCGATGGGACTGCCTTCATGGCGTTTAGCCAAGGCGTACCCATGATAACGTTGTAAATGGCTGGGTGATCAACGACCGCGAAGTCGACAATCTTCGAGAGTCATTGACGTTATGCCCTCAAAACTGGTTAGCGGCTTGGGAGATGGTACGAATTCTCCTAGCTCGACATTCATCCTCTTGAGAGTATCGCGGAAGATGACATTGACTGTGCTACCTGTGTCGATGAGAACCCTTGCGACCTCGAGATCTCTTATCACGAGATCGATTACGAGCAGATCACAGTGGGGGTGGTCGAACCCACCAGCCTCTTCTTCATCGAAAGTGATTGCTCCCTTCGGGAATTCACTAGGCAAGGACAAGGTTAGCGAATTTGCGCTCGTCTTGGCCCGGCGCTGGTAGGCTTTGATGGCAGAGATGGTATCGCTGCAGTATTGCGATCCTCCGATGATCATATTGACTCTGCGGCGACTATAGTCGTTGCCCTTCTCGTCCTGCCTTCTCCCACGATTTTTTCCCAATTGGTTCCCTTTGAGAGAGTTCTCTATTTGAGGGGCCTTATCGTTTCTTGGAGGGCGGTCTTAATCGCGGACGAGATCTTTTACGCTAGACACTTCGGCGAGTTCTCCCATGAGCAACTTTGCTGTCAATCTAGCACCGAGAACATTGCAGTTTACGGTCGAGTGGCCGCGGGCCTGGTGAAAGTCGCAGAAGGCGTTCTCATTGTAATTTGAATTTCGGGTCCATGTATTGCCCGTCGTCCGGCCTTGCTCGGATTTTATGGCATAGTTTTGCGCTCCCTGTGTCTCTTCTTCCCCGTGATTGACGTTTTTGTCGTAACAAGTGTTTTTCCTTTAAGACATCTGATCCGACCCGAGATCCTTCGACGATGTCTTTGTAAGCCTCTGCTTTTATGACAAGACTTTCGTCTCTTCTTCGATGATTATGTAGTCTGTGCCTTTATGGACAACGTCTTGGATCGTATGCAGCTTATCCAAGGTTATCCACTTCCTGAACTTTGACTTGTACAACAGCGTCTTTCGGAGCGCGTTTACCGCTACTTTGTCGACGAAGAGGCGGCATTCGCCGGCATCTCTTTCGCTTTCTCTGAATTTGCCTCTCCCCATCGCGATCTGAAAAGCTTGTAGGTGTGCCCTTGGATCGTTGTACCGTCGTAGGGTGTTACCTTGTTCTTTCCAGGTTCAGAAACCCTAGTTCTGGTGATGCGGGTTGTGAAGGGCGTTTTTCGAGATTCCTCGAGCAGCATATCGATCTCGGGCGCGGTGCTAGTATCGTGGTGAATCTGAGATTTCAACGCTCTAACTTCTGCAACTGTTTTCATGAGATGATCGAGAAGATCGCGGATCTGGGATTTCTCGCTAGCAGATATTCGACCTTGGCGGCGTTTGCCGCGAGTGTTTCGAGTCTGCTACTCGGCCAGTCCTTCATGTTCGTCCCAGAAGATAGCTTCCTCTTCTTCGGTCATAGGGTTATCGAACTGGGAGTTGTCTTGAGCCGCACAGCTCCTCGTACGATGCGGATGCACGTCTGAGTCCTCATCCGTAGGTTCGGACTGACTGCTAGAATCCACATCGACGCGCCTGATTTCTCCTTCCTCCTTGTCTTCCACGATAGGGGGAAGATCTCCCGGGTTTTTCAGCGTTGGTCCAGGAGTGATTTCGTCGGCGTTTTGCCCGGATGTTTTCCCCTGCGCGTTGCTGGACTGGTCCGAAGGATTTGCAAAATCGAGTCTTCTTCCGCGGACTCGGGTTGTTCCGCGCGGAAGAACGGCCCTGGTTCTTGATGTTAGGTTTTTGACCTGTTTAGCGAGAGAACTCATGACCTTGTCCTGTTCTTCCGACATCCTTTCGAAGTCGAGAACATCTTCTAGACCTCCTCAAACGCTGCGGTGTTAACTTTAACCGCGGCAACGTTCGCTGCTGGAGTGCTTTCAACGTTGTCGTCCGTAGTGTTATCGTCACGAGTTTGTTGGTTGTTGAGTTTGTCGGCTGACATGTCTTATCGAGCGTTGGTGGCTGGGAGTTAGATTGATCCGCCCCCCCCCCCTCCTTCTAGTGCCAAACTGTAGGAACCGAAATTCGCAATGTTGATTTCCGTTCAAATTAGGAAAGTTAGGAAAATCCTAATTTCCCAGAGGTCCCAGATATCTGCTAAACCACACGCCAAACAATCAGGACACGAAAGTATAAACGAAAATAAGTAAATGAATCGAAAAGGGAGCAAGAAGGATTGTTATTCCGAATCTGCGTTTAGCGTTACAATAAGGTAAAAGCCTCAGCCACAAGAGCTGTCGGCGAGGTTCCTAGTTCTAGCAACCTAAGATTGTGAAAACCTAGTTGAGTCGCAACTTGATAACAAAAAACTGAAGATTGCCTAAATTGTCCAAAGTACTAAGTTTTGCTCTGAGTAGAAAAATTGTGTCCCTCTGCATCTTTGACCTCGACATCTTTATATACTCTATAGGCTGTTTGCTCTTTCCCTTTCTGCCTTTGGTCGAGTTTATCACTTCGCGGAAATATTCCATTTTTCTTCGACCTCTGTGTTTATCTCCGGAAACTTCACATTTATCCTCCGAACTGGACATTTATCTTCCTATGCATAACAAAAGATAAACCGTCAAAAATGATTGGGCCTGATTTCGTATAAAATCGGAAGTGGGCTCTTTGCCGTGTTCTGGGCCCTTTCGGACCGTTTTCCACCCAGGCATTTTTACGATTTTATAAAAAGAGCGCTTTCGAAACGACGTCAATTTCGAAGAACATTCAAATTCTTCGTATAACATAGGCAATTCGAGGTGTTCAGCTAACATACGAAAGTTGATAGATTATACCTTAAATTTGAGTGTTAGTAATCTATACATACGAAAGTTGATAGATCCATAGGAAGCATCGATCAACAATCCATAGGAAGCATCGATCGACACTCCCTTGGGAATTACATACGAGAGTTGGATTCGTAGATCGAAGTATTAGATAATCTATACATACGAAAGTTGATAGATTATAACTTAAATTTGAGTTCGAGAACAATTAATATTCTTAAATCCCTAATAAACCACAAGATAAGCAACTTATCATACCTGAGAATTTACCTGAATCTAGTTATTTACCTTTAATTGTTTACAACCTCAATCAATCAATCAACCGAACTTATACCTTGTTCAACAGACCTTAGTCTATTTACTGTTAAAAACATTTCTATCTAGCTTTACTTCGAAAAATTACAAATCAATTGTGTAATCCTAGAGTCTATGTGGATTTGATCCCTAAGTACTACAACTGAACCTCTTATTCGAGAGAGTAAAGTTACTCCTAAGGGTAATTTGAGTGATATCAAATTTGGTGCCGTTGCCGGGGACTTTCTTATTACCATTAGATTAAGTTTTAGAATATAGTCTAGATTTTATTTCTTTGTTAGCTACATTTTTTTTTTCTTCTTCTCTCACTGCTGACACGGGTACTTTAGAAGAAGAACGTATATTTTTGACGAGCATCGATCGGCAGTATGACAGACACGTCGAGCGACACTACAGTAGAAGAATCGATCGACACCGAGCTTTTAGACGCGATAGACGCTACTCACCTAGAAGCAGGTAAGTCTTCACTTACTAATTTGAACAATGAGGAAGTAGTCCTAGGATACCCAAATGGTCAAAAATGCAACGCAACAAACCAAATCATTAATTAACAGGGAGCTGCAATCCCTGGTAAAATTAACACAACTTTATTTAATGAGAAGGAACATAAATTGCAATTGCAAGACTACTTAGATCTTGGCAGAACCTATTCCAATAGGTCAGAAATTAAACTACCAGAAAACAACGTACGAATATCTGAGCTTAATCTCGATTTTCTTATCCTGGTGTGTCAAAACCCTTTCCATGGATCTCCGTCCGCATGATCACATCGAAAAACTGGAAGAAATGGTGGTCGATGATTACAGTCACTGCAAGCTCTTCTCATTTTCCCTCGCAGGAGAAGACATGATATCGCTGGATCAGTTACCTACTGGATCCTTAACTGGCTGGAAAGAGATTAGGAGCGCTTTCATTAACAACTTCTTTGATGAGGAAATTTATTGGGAAGTGAGAAACAAGATTTCAATATTCTCGCAAGGTGCCCATGAACCCTTCAAGGATGCTTAGGAGGATTCCGGAGTTACCAACTTGAGTGCCCACACTATGGTTTTCCCGAGATTCAGCTGCTTAATATTTTTTTCACAATTCTTGATTGGACATACCAAGCAGTTGTGGAAGCTGCGAGTCAAGGGAATTTCAAAACCAGGAGCCCTGAAGAAGCTACATGGCTCATTTAAATTATAGCGACTCGTACTAGTGCCAAGAAGACTGATCTTGAAAGAAGGAAGATGGCCGATAATTCGAATAGAGATCGGATATCAAAGGTGAAAGCAACATCAGATTTATTTCATGCTTTCGTAATAGGAAAGGAGCAAGTTAAATTTACCGATGAGAGTCCAGCCTTTTCAAGTGAAGGGGACGAAGAAGAGAATGTAGACATCATCGATGAGACTGGCTCTCGTTAACATAGATTTGATGATCAGCAGAGTAATATGAGCTTTACAAGAGGCTACGAGGCAGAACATACTCACGAAGGCAGAGTAGAATTTATAATGGGAGAAGTTCTGAAAGGCGAGCAAAAGATGAGTGTGAATTTCGATGTAAGATTGGATTCCATGTATTCTAATTTAAATGAGAAGTTCGAAGGTTTCCGTGCTCATCTCAAGAAATTGGATAGCCAAGTTGTGCATTATGTTGGGCTTGTAAGAAGGGAAGAAGTATTCTTTCCTAGAAGAACTGACACTAATCCAAGACATCCGGTTAATGTCGTTACATTGAGAAGTGGAAGACAACTCACCCCACATCTGAGAAAATAAATGGAGGAACTAGATCAAGCTGAAGGATTAGAAGAAGTGCAACCCGATCTTGATGAAAAAGAAGCCGAATCGATGTTTGATGAGAGTATCGATCGACAACAGCTTGAAAGTGTCGATCGACATACCGTCCATCCGGATCCCCAACCGTTTAAGTCTTTCAAACCAGATGTATCAAATATATATAGACCCAAGACTCCCTTCCCTCCCACCCAAATGAAAGCGAAAGGAAAACTGGAAAAAGCTATATGCAAGAAAGCATTCAACAAGATAAATGTCGAGCTTCCACTCGGTGACGCCATACAAATTTCTCTTCCAATCAAAAAGTACATTAAAGATATGGTGACCGGAGGTTTTCGACCAACAGAACAGAGTGTGATGATAGTTTCTGAGCAAGTAAGCTCTATGATTCAGGAGGGAATCCCGATTAAACAACCAGACACCGATAGTTTTGTTTTGGATTGCAACATCCACAATGAGCGGTTCCAGAGATCTCTCTGTGATCTAGGCTATAGTGTGAATTTAATACATTATTCTGTTGTAGTAGCCCTTGAGTTAACTAAAATCCAACCCATAAATATCACTCTTGTTCTAGTCGATAGATCTGTTAGGATTCCAGAAGGTGTCCTCGAAGACGTGCCCATAAGGATAAATGAATTCCATATACCAACAGATTTTGTAGTGATGGAGTACAGGCACGAACCTAGAGATCCTCTTATTTTAAGACCGTTCTTGGCCACAGCCGGGGCAATCATTGATGTTAGGAAAGGGCGTATATGTCTGAACATAAGAGATTTGTCAATAAATTTCGACATGGAAAATCTGGTCAAGAAACCTTTGATCAATGCCAAAACTTTCTTTTTCGATCACGTATCTGAGGGAGTTGACCAATCTTTCATAGATATGTGTTCAAATGATCCATTAGAAACTACTCTCACGGCTCCTGAAAGAAACATTTTCAGTATTGATGACAGAGTCGATGAGAACGCTCGACTAATGGATGCCAGTATGGAATCCATGTGTGTTGACAAGGAAGAAGATGACGAATTCTAAATAAAAGTCGATCGATACCCATCAGACAGTGTCGATCGACACCCTCTTGCATCGGAAAGCTGTGGTTCAGAAAAAGTACCAAAAATTGAATTAAAACAACTTCCAGCTGGACTCAAATATGCCTTCCTCTACAATAACTCGTATCAAGTCAGAGTCAATGCTAATTTAACTAGCGGAGAACTAACTTTTTTGCTAAATAAGCTGCGCAAGTATCGCAAAGCTATTGGGTATTCTCTCGATGACATTCCAGAAATCTCACCTGGAAGACGAGTCAAAGTCATCTATTGAGCATCAAATGAGACTGAAACCAAATCTGAAAGAGGTGGTGAAGAAAGAGATTATGTAGCTTTTGGAAGCAAGATTATCTATCCAATTTCAGACAGCAACTTGGTCAGTCCGGTACATGTGGTTCCTAAGAAAGGAGGAGTTACAGTGGTAAAGAATGATAAAAACGAGCTGATCCTATGAGGACTATTACTGGGCACATGATGTGCATAGATTACAGGGAGCTCAACGCTGCTACAAGAAAATATCATTTTCCTCTACCCTTCATAGATCAGATGTTAGAAAGGCTTGCAAACCACATGTAGTACTATTCACATTGGCTTAAGCAGTTACCACCAGGATCTCTTACATCATGGGCTGACATCAAGAATGCATTCCTGCGTAACTTCTTTCATGAGGCACGTGCTGAAGACTTGAGGAGCAAGATTGCTACATTTACGCATGAGCCTATAGAGTCATTCAGAAGCTCATGGATCAGATTCAAGTCTTACCAAAGAGATAGTCCACACCATGGATTCAATGAAGTGCAGCTGCTCATCACTTTCTTCAGAGGCATCGCAATACAGTATCAGATGGCTCTTGATTCGTCTAGCGAAGGGATCTTCTCTCCAACTCTACTAAATCCTAGAAAACCTGTTGCTGTGAAAACAAGAGAACAAGAAAGCACACTTTGCCTAAAACACATTGGCAAGATATAAATATTAGGTTAAAAACTCGTCAGGGACAATCTTGTAATTTAGTGAAATCTTGGGCCCTAAGTCGGCTGGAACCAAACAGGCTTCTGCGCTCTTCGCTGTCGATCGATATCACAAGGCGTGCTTCGATCGATTATTTCCTCTGAATGTCGTCCTCTGGTCTTGCTCGATGGTCGGCTCGGATGTTCTCTCCTTTTATCTCCAAAATGCTCCAAAATCATCATTTTCTTCCAAATCACTCCTTAACCTATAAATATCCTAAATAGTCTCTAGAACATAGTAATTAGTTATTAAAACACTTATAAACCATGGCTAAAAGTAGGTAAAATCCTTGGCCTATCAACTCCCCCAGACTTACTCTTTTGCTTCTCCTCAAGCAAAACATACATGAAGTCTCTCTGAAGCAGGGACTCACAGTTTTAAAACTCAGAATCATCACCTTAATAAATCCTAATCTCAGAAGCACATTATAACATATCCTAGTTTAGCAACCAAATTCACCTAGTCAACAACTTAGCAAATCTTGTCTAACAATCCCGTCTACCAACCTAATTTATTGCAAAAAGCCTTGAGAATATCGATCACAGGATGCAAGGATGCTCAAAGAAGTATCTGGACCTGCAGGTAAATGGGAGGTCCTTTCCTCTCTGTCTAATAGTTTCTCTCTCAGTCAAAATATGATTTCATTGCAAGATCATTGACCAAGATTGGACATGCTTCCATGAATCAAGCTTTAATCGTTTTAGCCACCAAATCATGTTCACATCTTTTTGACCTATATCCTAGGATTCTTTGTGAATCAAGCCTTAATGGTTATAGCCACCAAGTCATGTTCAAATTTTTTTTCCTAAATTATTATCTAATAATTATGTGTATATATATATATATATATATTTCTTTTTTCTTTATTCTAAATTTCGAAATATAGAGAGAGAGGGTGACATATATACACAAGGCTTTACCTTCCAGACTTGTTTGAAGAATCTGATCACATGTATGCAAGGCCCCAAGACAAGAAAAGTTGAGCTCAGTGAGGTTGGAGGTCAGCTTTGGTTCCTTTAAACATTCTCATCAAGTGTAACATAGTTGATAGGTTGATCCACTTTATTATCTTTAGTATAAATCCAAATACCTTCCACGGTTCCCCGACAAAGAGCCCGAATATACCTTCAGAAGCAGGAACCGTCAACTATAAAGCAGGGAGACCTGGCGGCCTTTGCCATAGACAGGCAGCTCCTTCCTAACGATCCATCTCCCCTGCTGCTACCAGGGTATCAACGACATATACTGGCTCATACCCATATGGCAGTATCCTAGAAGCAGGATCTCTGGTTTATCAACAATCAAAGCAAGATAAGGCATTACAACGACACGTCTCTTTCTGCTTATCATTCCGTAGAGCTGAGCACGAATCGCTTGTACCTAAAAATACCCTAACAATTGCCATCAGATCTAACACATCCTACTACATCAATCCAGTTTGTAGTCGGTAGTAGTCTATCTAAGGAAGGCGGAACATGACCAAAGAAAAGGATATCCAAGTCTCTAGAAAGGTTAAGTACCTTCAAAGACAAGACAACTCCGAAAGAAGCCAAAGCATTTCTTCTCAGAGATCAAACTTCCCCCAGGCATAAAAGGCTAATCAGACTTGATCATGAGTTGGAGATAATAAAAGGGTGCGAAACGATTTAAAAAACCCACAAAGCATTCAAAAAAAGAAGCCACGAAGGGTCATTATTTCATGACAAGAAGCCATCGCTCGGAAAAAAAAAGGATAAGACCAAATTCAAAGAAACTGCCTAAGGTCTAGACTCACTCAGAGTCGAAGATATCGCCAATGGAAAGCTTCCTAGCTGGCTACTTCCTCCCACCACGAGTAAGTATCGACGGTACTTTTCCTCGGGATTCAAGTGTTAACTTGTACCTACAACTCCTAGGTCAAGGTTATAGTTAGCTAAACTAGAAACATACATTAATGACAATCCTATTGACGAATATCACAACTAGCAATCTATAGTTGGGCCTAATCCCTCATAACCTC
This sequence comes from Brassica oleracea var. oleracea, assembly GCF_000695525.1. Lineage (NCBI taxonomy): Eukaryota > Viridiplantae > Streptophyta > Magnoliopsida > Brassicales > Brassicaceae > Brassica > Brassica oleracea. The sequence continues at coordinate 259,592 of NW_013617418.1, read as the reverse complement.
TTTGAACCCTAAACCTAACAGTAGAACTACTCAGACATAGCTAAGCAATTCATAGCAACAATAAGGTATAAAAACTGCATAGATATAAAATAGATAACAGTGGAGTTCCAATCACAAATCTCACTATTCTTCTCTCCAACTCTACTAAATCCTAGAAAACCTTTTGCTGTGAAAACAAGAGAACAAGAAAGCACACTTTGCCTAAAACACATTGGCAAGCTATAAATATTAGGTTAAAAACTCGTCAGGGGCAATCTTATAATTTGGTGAAATCTTGGGCTCTAAGTCGGCTGGAACCAAATGGGCTTTTGCGCTTCGCTGTCGATCGATATCATAAGGCGTGCATCGATCAAATATTTCCTCTGAATGTCGACCTTTTGTCTTGCTCGATGGCCGGCTCGGATGTTCTGTCCTTTTATCTCCAAAATGCTCCAAAATCATCACTTTCTTCCAAATCACTCCTTAACCTATAAATATCCTAAATAGACTCTAAAGCATAGTAATTAGTTATTAAAACGCTTATCAATCATGTCTAAAATTGGGTAAAATCCATGGCCTCTAAACTCCCCCAGAGTTACTCTTTTGCTTGTCCTCAAGCAAAACATACATGCAGTCTCTCTGAAAGAGGTGTGAAAATAGCAGGGAATCACAGATTTAAAACTCAGAATCATCACCTTAGGAAATCCTAATCTCAGAAGAACATTATACCATATCCTAGTTTAGCAACCAAATTCACATAGTCAACAACTTAGCAAATCATGTTTGACAATCCCCTCTACCAACCTAATTTCTTGCATAAATAAAAGTGTAGGCTTTACCTTGAGAATATCGATCATAGGATGCAAGGATACTTAAACAAGTATCTGGACCTACAGGTAAATGGGAGTTCCTTTCCTCTCTCTCTAATAGTTTCTCTCTCAGTCAAAGTCTGCTTTCATTGCAAGATCATTGACCAAGATTTGACAGGCTTCCATGAATCAAGCTTTAATGGTTTTAGCCACCAAATCATGTTCACTTCTTTTTGACCTATATCCTAGGATTCTTTATGAATTAAGCCTTAATGGTTGTATCCACCAAGTCCTATTCAAATTTTTTCTTAAATTATTATCTAATAACTATGTGTATGTATATATATATATATATATATTTTTTCTTTATTCTAAATTTTGAAATATAGAGAGAGAGGGTAATATATCTACACAAGGCTTTACCTTCCAGACTTGTTTGAAGAATCCGATCCCATGTATACAAGGCCCCAAGACAAGCAAAGTTGAGCTCAGTTAGGTTGGAGGTCAGCTTTGGTTCCTTCAAATATTCTCAGCAAGTGTAACATAGTTGACAGGTTGATTCACTTTATTATCTTTAGTATGAATACAAATACCTTCCACGGTTCCCCGACAAAGAGCCCAAAGATACCTTCAGAAGCAGGAACCGTCAACTATAAAGCAGGGAGAGCTTGCGGCCTTCGTCATAGACAGGCAGCTCATGCCTAACTATCCATCTCCCCTGCAGCTACCAGGGTATCAACGACATATACTGGCCCATACCCATATGGTAGTATCCTAGAAGCAGGATCTCCTTGTTTATCAACAATCAAAGCAAGAGAAGCCATTACAACGACATGTCTCCTTCTCCTTATCATTCCGTAGAGCTGAGCACAAATCGCTTGTACCTAAAAATACCCTAACAATCGCCTTCGGAATTAACACGTCCTACTACATCAATCCAGTTTGTAGTCGGTAGAAGTCTATCTAAGGAAGGCGGAACACCGACCAAAGAAAAGGATCTCCAAGTCTCCAGAAAGGTTAAGTACCTTCAAAGACAAGACAACTCCAAAAAAAGCCAAAGCAATGCTTCTCGAATTGGTGAACTCGAGCGAGATCTTGGGAAGACTACGAGCTCTTTGCCTATGGTTAAAGAGGCAAAGACGGTTAAATCCTCGGAGTTGCGTCGTCTACGGCGTAAGGTCAAGAGTGGGGAGGGACCGACGATTTGTGCGATCGAAGAGGCTAAGGAAGCTGTGCGTACCGAGTTTCAGACCAGTTTGGCTAGGTGATACCACTCAAATTACACTAAGGAGTGATTTATACTCTCTCAAATAAGAGGTCGAGTTGTAGTACTTAGGGATCAAATTCACAGGGAGCTAGGGAACCTAGAGATTCTAATATGATTTGTTAAGCATGATATTTTAAGAGTTTTAAAAGTAAATTGCAGTTTTATATTGAACAATTATTTGTTCAGTAGCAAATTTTGGGGTTTTGGTGCTTAAAAAGGAAATAGCTAGACTTACGGTTTTTATTCAGAAAAGTTGAAATTATAATCCTATAGATGTCTAATGAGTTGCATGCATGATAATGTAAAGCTCAACTATTTGATCAACAAGTCTTTCGGCTCTTACGGGCATTGACTTGTCGACTATTAACTAGATCTATGATCTCAACTCTCGTTGTATTGATCTACAGAAAGTGTAGATCAATATTCCAATGGGCGTATTGATCGATACACCTTTTGCACCGTCGATCGATTATTCAAGTGAGATATCGATCGACGTGCTCTAGTCAAGCTTTATGCGCAGGTTGTATGAATGCTTACTAAGCTCACTAGATCAGCTCTCGACTTGCTCATAGCAAGAAACATAGCTCTATTACAATGTTTTCAGGATGAGAATCAAGCTATGGCTTTTATCAGTCAATCCAAGGGCAGGTTCTAGGTAGATAATCTATAAACATGCATTAATGAACAATCCTAAAGATGATTATCACAACTCAGCAATCTATAGTTAGGCCTAATCCCTCCTAACCTATTTAAACCCTAAAATCTAACAAGAGAACTACTCAGACATGGCTAAGCAAATTCATAACATCAGTTAAGTATAAAAACTTCATAGAATAATAAAAATAGATACCAATGGAGTTCCAATCACAAATTATAACTTTGGATCTTCTCTCCTATCTATCAGTAAAACAATGAAACACAAAGAAAGCACTCTTTTCCTCTAACATGGCGACAAAGCTTATAATTAGGGTAAAAACTCGTCAAGGGCAATCTTGTAAAATAGTGAAATCTTGGGCTTCAAATCGGCTGTGACCAAACGGGCTTCCTGCGCTTTGCTGTCGATCGACACCATGTCTTGTGTATCGATCGATTCTAGCTCTCCAATATGGACCGATAGTCCATCTCGATGGTCATTTCGGGTGCTTGCTCCAAATATCTCCAAAATGCTCCAAAATCATCACTTATCTCCAAAACATTCCAGATCTTATAAATATAATAAGTAGACTACAATAATATAATTATTAGTAAAAACACCTATAAACTATGGATGAAAATGGGTCAAATCCATAGTCTATCACTAGGATCGCCGATTCCTTGGATTCTTTGGCGGTCGTCCACGTCAGGGACTTGACTGTAGCAGGCGTCGAGGGAGGGATGAGTGAGGTCCAACGGAAGAGGCCAAGCTTTTCTCTCGCAAAGAAGAGTTAGTGGATGCGCAGGGAGACTTTGACTTGATCCTTGCGGGCCTGAAGTTTGAGTGCATCCTTCTGCCTTGCTTAGGTGACCCCGAGGGTCAGGATCCCATAGCCAAGGAGGATGGAGATGGCACGGTTCCGAACCCGGACGGGGTGATTAGTGAAGGCGAGGCTTCGCTTGCGGAGGATGATTGAGTTTACAGTCTCGTGTTATACTTTACGTTATCGTTCGTGTTTTGCTCCGGCCAAGTGTGGCCGTGTTTTTATCTTGGGACTGGCCGCTTGTGGCTTTGAATCCCCGTTGACTTTAAAATGAACTTGTTTTTGCGTTTTTAAGAGCTTATTGGGCATTTACGTGGGTGTAGAGGGAAGACTATGAGTTGTCATCTCGTAATCTAACTCTGGGTGAACTGCTATATATGTGATATGTTTCGAGAGTTTTCTGCAGCTCGTAAACTTGATGGATTTCTGAAGACGTCTGAATATTAGCCAAGAGATAAATTTTAAGATCTCGTATCATGGTGTTTGATACGATGCCTAGAGATGTTACAGACCAGTGTGCTGGGTTTAGGGTAAGACCTAGGTCTAATCACGGCTTTAGGGGGTGCGATGACTACTTTGGCTTACGTTTCCTGTATCGCTTTTGACTTGATTCCGTCCCGCTTTAAAGTTCGTGATATGTTCTCGGCTTATGTGACTTGTATGGTAGGAATCAAGCATCTCTTCGGGGACAATTTTTAAGTCTCCCGAAAGTGCTGACCAAAATTTCGGATTTCTTTTATTGCGCTATTACCCTTGTGTCGAGTGTGTTAGGAGTTTTTTGTGTAAGATCTTTGTGAGTACTACGAAACGATGGACAAGCCTTGGTTTCGTATAGATTTATAGAGAAATAGAATTGAAGAGATGTTTTATTAGATAGATCAAGCAAGAACTACAAAGTATTGAATAAGAACCCTAATTCTAGCCGCGTATCTCTAGTCTCTAAGTCTTGAAGTGTTGATCCCTTGTTCTAGGGTTTGAGCTCCCCTTATATAGTCGTCTTGAGGTCAGTTTGAGTAGGTTAAATTCTTCCATATTCAGAAATATGGAAGGTTCTATATCGGAAGTTTTCCATTTCCCGGAGGAAGGGGGTGGTCCCAGGGACCCAACTGATATACCATGGATTTGACACACTTTCACCTATGGTTTATAGGTGTTTTTACTACTAATTATTATATTATAGAGTCTATTTATTATATTTATACGATCATAAGTGATTTGGAGAAAAGTGATGATTTTGGAGCATTTTGGAGATATTTGGAGTAAGCACCCGAGATGACCATCGAGCTCGACTATCGGTCGATATTGAGGAACAAATATCGATCGATGTTCACATCAGAACATCGATCGACAGCGAAGCACTCAGAAAGCCCGTTTGGTCACAGCCGCTTGAAGCCCAAGTCTTCACCGTCTTCACCAATTTACAAGATTACCCCTGACAAGTTTTAACCTAATTATATAAGCTTTGCCACCATGTTAGAGGCAAAGTGTGCTTTCTTGTGTTTCTAGTTTTACTATTATCAACAAAAGGTTATTAGGATTTTGATAGATTGGAGAGAAGATCCAAAGTTATATTTGTGATTTTGATATATTTACTATTCTAATGAAGTTTTCTTACCTAATTGTTGTTTTGAATTGCTTGGCCATGTCCTTGTAATTCCATTGTTAGATTTTAGGGTTTATATAGGTTATGAGGGATTTGCCCCAACTATAGATTGCTGAGTTGTGATAATAATAATCATTAGGATTGTCATTAATGTCTGATTCTAGATTAGCTACCTAGAACTTGCCCTATGATTGTTAGATAAAAGCGATAGCTTCATTCTCATCCTGAAACCATTCTAATTGAGCTAAGATTCTTGGTAAGAGTAAGGCGATAGCTGATCTAGTGAGCTTAGTGAGCATCATTCAACCCGCGCAAAAAGCTTAACTAGAAGCGCGTCGATCGATATCCGTACTGGATAATCGATCGATGGAGCGAAAGGTGTATTGATCGATATCCCTATATGATAATCGATCGACACTTGCTATTGATCGAACACATTTGTTTGGGTCATTAGATCTAGTTAATAGACAAGTCCAGAAATGCGAGAGCTGATTATTGACTTGTTGCTTAGTAGTTGAGCTCTACATTATAATGCATACAACTCATTAGGCATCTATAGGATTATAATTCCAAGTTTCCTGAATAAAAACCCTAAGTCTAGCTATTTCCTTTTAAGCACCAAAACCTCAACCAATCAATCGAGCAATTACTTGCTCAACAAAACTGCAAATTTACATTTTAATCATTAAACCATCCAACTTAACAAATTCCATTAGATTTATTAGGGTAATTTGAGTGATATCACCAACCCGGAGTGCTTCATAGCGGGGACCCGGGGCGTCTCCTTGCGGTGACCTGGAGGCTGGTGTTCTGCCTGGGGTCTAAAGGAATTTAATACCTGAGTATTTTTTCCCCAACAGTTTGCCACTTATTTCTCGATTTCGTCATCGAACTTTGGGAATAACTGATAGACCATAGATTTTACCCACTTTTAGCCATGGTTTATAAGTGTTTTAATATATATTACTACGATATAGAGTCTATTTAGAGTATTTACAGGTTCATGGATGATTTGGATAAATGTGGTGATTTTGGTGTATTTTGGAGCCTTTTGACTGCAGAGGTGCACAGACGCGTCATATGTTTATCTATGGATGGAGATCTTTCTACCGTTAGATTGAGCCCATCTTTTGATACAAGATAGAGCTTTGAGTTAGATTTTCAATTCCACTGGTTTGAGGTCAATCAGCATCCTATATCAGAAGTTATACCCGTTTTACTGAAGAGTGGTCAATCTACCTCGCGAGAGGAAGTTGTCGAAGAGATGAAGGACTGTCGATCGACAGTGCAGCCTTGGTGTCGATCGACGGTGATGCCAGAATATGGGCTGAGCATATTTTATGACCGACAGAAGCCCAGAAGTAACCACAAATTACCAGAATACCCTTGGACGACCTAAAACCCTATTTATGTGTTTTCTAAGCCATTGTTTACGGCTACGCTTTCTTTTATTCATAGTTCTAGGTTAGGAGAGAAAGGAGGAACTCCTTCAGAGTCTCCTAGAACTCCTTTGGTTTCTTTATTGCTTTTATCAATTTTGTTCATATATTCTTTCTATGATTTTATGTGACAACTTCATGTCAGAATAAATCCACCTGTTAGGTTTAGAGTTCAGATAGTCATGAGGGATTAGCCCAAAATATAGAACTGGTAAGTTGGTAGAATATGAATCAATGGTATTTTTCTTAATGCATGTATTCTAGAATAGCTAACTAGGACCTTGCCTATAGATATTAGGGCGCAAGCGGAATATTGGTTCTCTGTCTGAATTAATTTACATTGTGCAAAGATTGCTAGAAACAAGCGGAAGATGATTTAGGAATCCTAGTGAACTTATCAAACTTGTTTACCTGTTCGTTAAAGCTTGCTAGAAGGGTCGTCGATCGACAACTCGGTAGTTGTATCGATCGACCGTCTGAAAAGTGTATCGATCGACAGCTCGTTAATAGCGTCGATCGACACTTTCTCAAGATCAATATGCGAGAGTTGAGATCTTAGATCTAGTAATAGATAATCTAAATATGCGAGAGTTGATAGATTATTGCTTAGTTTGAGTTCTAGAATATCCAACCTTAGTCTATATACTACTATAATTCTGATTGCCTGAATAGAAACCCTAAGTCTAACAAACCATCCTTCCATCATACCTCGATCAATCAGCCGAGCAACTGCCTTGCTCACCATTGCAATTTACATTAAAACTATTAGCCTAGCTTAATCATATAACTATTAGATCTATTGTGTGCCCTAGCTCCCTGTGAATTCGATCTCTAAGTACTACAACTCGACCTCTTATTTGAGAGAGTATAAATCACTCCTTAGGGTAATTTGAGTGATATCAAATTTGGCGCCGTTGCCCGGGAGCTTTGATCGCCATTAGATCTTGTTTAGTTAGATTTAGTTTAGGTTTTACAATTGTTCGAAAAAACTCATAAATTTTTTTATTATGTTTCAGGTACATACATATGAGTACCTTATATGGACTTTTCAAGGGTCCAAGGTTCAAATCATTGTAGTATTTTAGATGTCAATCCATTTCTAAGTGTTTCAATTCAATGAGAATATATGTTCATAGTTAAGCTAAGTGCATTCAATGTAGCGAAGTGATTAGATCAAACTAATAAGACTAACACAATTAACTAGCAAACTTTCAAGCAAATGGATAAAGGAGGAATCATGGGTATAGGAATTTGATTTCAAATGACTAAGATTCAATCTAAAAAGGCAAGGTTTCAATCAACACATTTCCCTAAGTCTAGATAACAATCCTAAGCAAGTTCTTTGCCAAGACAAATGCTCATTTACTCTTATTGATCAAACATCAAATGTCTTTTGTTTGTGTCAATCAAGCAATCATTAAGAACATATCATTCAACTATCAAAACTCCCCTAACATCAAATGTCTTTGGTAGGGAAAGTTAAGAGCATGTTGAGTTGACTCAGACATTTCATCGAACGCCTCTCGGGCAATGAAATGTCTAGATTTTTAATCTAAAATGGGCAACTCTAGATTAGCATTAAGATCACTCAATCAAGCAAGAAAACATATTAATCTACTCTAAACATTCTAGATCATCACTTAATCATCTTAATCATCCTAACCCATGAACCCAAAGATGACTACTCACTCATTATCATGGTAGACACTAAATCATTAGTTGATCTAACTATAAACATGATTAATTATCAAAGCAATCAAGCAATCACAAAAGATAATGATCAAGATTAGATCTTTCACTCCAAAGTGGTTTTTGATTTGATAGATAATAAGATAAGTCACAACTTTGGGATAACAATGGTATTTATACAATCCCTGGAAAACCTAATGGTTTCTATTAAAAAGTCTAAAAAGCCTTTTAAAAACACTAAAATTCGACCAAGAGAAAAAATGCCACGGGTAGAGGTCGGGTCGCCCAACCCGCGGAGGTCTACCTGCGCTGGGTCGTCCTGGGTCGTCCGCACGGGTCGTCCAACCCGCGCTGGTCTACCTACGCTGAGCTTCTGCCGTCCAGCCTTCTTCGCCCGTGTGGGTAAGGAAACCCGCGGCCTCGACCCCGCGTCAGCTTCTGTCGTCCAGCCTTCTTCGCCCGCGCGGGTAAGGGGACCCGCGGTGGTCTACCCGGGTTCGACCCGGGTTGATATGCCTCTAGTAAATCGATAATAACTCCTCCAGTACAGCTTTAAATGATTTTAAACCACTTCCATTAGAAAGCTAACTCAATTTACTATGTCTTCCCAAAATAATAGCAACAGAAGATATCTTTAAGACTTCCATCCATGTTCATCTTTCACCCTTTTGCACCAGAAATGTCTCTAAACACCTCCAAGAACTCCATAGCACATTCCAGCCCCTAATAAAGACTCATGTATGCAAAATGCAACCTAAATATGACTAAATTCTAGTCTATATGATCAAAATGTACAAGGATAAATGGCTAAAATCATGCAAATTCATAAGATATCAATTCCCCCACACTAGTCATTTACTTGTCCTCAAGTAAACTTTTCAAAAACTCAAGAAGGAGAGATATAAAGATGGGAGCTTATAACCAAAAGAAACACTTTCTAGCACTCAACTTGACATCCTAAAGAAACATAGCAAAAAGCATGAGCAAACTCTCTTATTGTACTCTAGCTTCTCTAGGCCTATCAATACTCTTAAACCTCTACACAAGTTGCAATGCTTATCAACCAACAAATATTTTTTAACCAACCCTCACATTGATTCACACACACACACAAGGTGAATTCTCACAAATGGGCTCATGATCTCAATCATTTGTCTAGGTAAACAAATGGTCTAATGTGAATGAAGAGAAGGGTTCAAATGCATCATTTCAAGGTGGTTATCACTCAAGAACAAGGAGCTTGATCATTATGCAGAATTTATCTAAGACTATAATAAATTCATGCATATATAGATCCATTCTCATCATTCTACCATTTTCCTAAGTGATTACAAGCTCTACCCTTTTCATCCCCATCCCAAAACCAAAATAGCACCCACTCACATCACTCACCCAATGAACACCTCTCTTTTTCTTTTGACTCAACCAACTAGGGACTTTTACTCACTTTTTACAACACTTAGTTCTAACTCTTTCTCATTTCCCTTCCCACCTTGTCATTGATTCTCTTTTTTTTTTTTTTTTTTTTTTATAAGGGGGAAAGGATCCTTTGTACACAATGTAGAGCTTTATTCTTTTCTTTTGTTCCTAGGGTTTTTCTTTTCTCATGACACTCTTTTGTTCATCTTTCTCATCTTTCTCACACCCCAAACCCAAGATATTAACATTTAGAACACACAAACCCACTCACCATCTCAAATGCTAGCTCAAATGAAGTTATTATGCTAGCAAGAGATGAGAACAAATCTATGTCGCCTCCAATACTCTCAAAATTTTGCACATGACAAGCTATCAAAAGAGACCTCACTCATGGATATCAATGTTTGGTCTCCAAGAATGGCTAGGGTTCAAAGGTGGAAGTGACATCTGGGTTAACAAGGATAATGAATGGAAGAGATAACCCAAATGTGTATGAGATCCATGATCAAGTATGCAAGTGCCCATATGCAAGAGAGATTAAGTTCATTCAAGTCTAGATTCAGGTTGGAGCTGATTTCAAAAACAATGCCAATATCAAGCAGGCAAACATGTTTCAAGAAGAGTTTTCAAGGCTCGAAGCATGCAAAGCTTTCAAGAGATGTTTAAGCTACTTGATATGTTTAGCTAGGGTGTCAATTTCAGTGCAAGACAAATGTTCTTTACAAGGCATTTTCAACTGTTGTTCCATATGCAAGTGAATGCAACCTATGCTCTAGATTCAATCCTAAGAATGCAAGTGATGCAACTACATGCTTCTTTTTGTGTTTTTCAATTTTTTTTTTTTTTGGTTTTTCTAATCAAATATGTATGTACAATGCTAGACTCAATGCAATATCATCAAAGCAAACATGATAAAATACTTGGTACCTCCCCCAAACTTAGTTCACACAGTCTCTGTGTTAGTAAGTTGAAAGAGATACCCAAAAGAAAGAATAAATGCAAAGAAAAACTGGTATATACAATGGAAAGGTTGGAGTGGTATCTCAAGCGGAGAGTGGAGAAGGAGGATCCTTCCCACTTTCAAGAGTGATGGTGAGGACCTGAGAGAGGAGCTCTTGAAGCTTGAGTGGATCATCTTGGAGCTGAGAAGTTATGATGGCCCTTGCACCTGAGAATGACTTAGACCTTCCCTTGCACCTGATCTTGTACTGAATCACTCCATCTTTGAACTTTATTGGGTGAAGAGTGAGAATGTGTGAAGATTTCTCAACAGAAGTAGGGTGAGGTTCTTTCATCATCTTCTTCTTGTCATGAGCAGCCAAGTGCTCATCACACATCTCTTTAGAGGACTCTCCATCAAGACTTTCTTTTCCACTAACAACCACTTCATCCTTGATCTTTTCAATGGAAGGTTCTCCACAAGTGATGGTTCCACAATACCCAACATTCATGATTGGAGACTTGATTGGGTAGGAGACAGCTTTGTTCACATTGTGGAGTGTGACCTTCTTGTTGGCAAAGTCAATGCAAGCTCCTACTGTTGTGAGAAATGGTGTTCCAAGGATCAATGGGACTCTCTTCCCAGTTGCCATCTTCAAAACAGTGAGGTCAATAGGAATGGTGCAAGCTCTAATCTACAAAGGAAAGTCCTTGATGAGACCAATTGGAGTTGTAGAAAAAAGAATCCCCAAACATTAGTGAAGATGTGTCTGGCTCCATGTTCTCAATCCCAAGACTCTTCACCATCTCCATGGAGATCACATTCACACTTGCACCAGAATCAACAAGAGAATCATCAAAAGTGAAGTTACCAAGTGAGCAAGACAAGGTGAATTTCCCTTTGGTTTCTAGTTTTGGAATAGACTTTGGTTTGACAGGTGGATCAAGCTGCAAAGTAGAGATGTCAAGAAGCTCTGCTATTTCTTCTTTGTGAGCTAGAATGTCCTTGATGAGCATCATTTGGACATGAGCATCACGCATATGTTAGATCTCTCGAAGCTTTACTCCTACAGCACTCATGTCCTTTCTGAACTTGGAGATCACCTTCTTTTGAACTTTGGTGAGGACCCTGTGTGGAAATGAGAGCTTATCATAAGGTGACTGCTCAACCTCAGTGGTTTCTTCAAACTTAACTTCCTTTAGCCTCTGCACAGCCTTTCTTTCAACTTGCTTCTCAGCCATGTGCTCATCTCTCTTCAGAATCTCTGCTGCAACCTTCAGTTCAGCTTGTGCCTTAACCCTCTCCATAGCCTTGTGTTCAGTCTTATCCACAATTTGTGCTGCAGCTTGGGAAACAAATTATGTTCCATACAAGAGGCTTTCAATCTTATCCACCTTTTTCTCATGATCACGCAAATCAATCTAAGAAGAAGTAGTAGAGAGGATAACATTGCAATACTCTTTGAAATTCTGGTCTGATTTCCCTGGTAGAGATCCCATTGGGCGCTTGGAGGTTGAAGGCATAGAGGCAAACTGATTCTCCAAAGCCTTGAATAGGAACTTGTTGTTGAGGTCATTGTAGTTCCCATCAATCTTGGTGTGGAGAATCTTCAATTCATCTCCAATGTTCTTTGCAGTGTTATTCTGAGACTCCAAGATTTGCTATAACATAGTGTTGGTGCTACCTCTTGAGGGGCAGAAGTGGAAGACCCAGCTTGGCCATGTGTAGACTGGTAACCACCTTGTTGGTTGTTGTAGAAGGGCTTTTGCTGGTAGTCGTTGTGGTACTGAAATTTAGGCTCCTTCTTCTACCATGTCCCATTAGCATTCACAAAGCACAACTCTTCTTGACCTTCTAGACCATCAACTTCATCAACCACAACAATCCCCTCTTGTTTCTGCTCACCAATAGAGTTCACCTTCTCTTGGTTAGCTCTATCTAAGAGAAGCTTATCCAACTTGTCTTGTAGAGCCTTCAACTCTTTCCTTGTGTTCTGATCATCTCCTCCACTGCCTCTGTTGCTTCTATCATGCTTATCATTGTAGACTGAATCACTCTGAGCCATGTTATCTACAAGTTTTTCAGCATCTTCTTCAGTTCTCCCCAAGAAGAACCCATTGCTAGCAGTATCCAGTTGGCTTCTGAACTTAGGTAAAACTCCTCTATAGAAGGTACTGAGCAGACTCTCCTTGGTGAAACCATAATGTGGACATTGAGACCAGTAGCTTCTGAACCATTCCCATGCTTCACTAAAACCTTCAAGATTCCTCTGTTGAAACCAAGAGATCTCATTCCTAAGCTTGGCAGTCCTTGGGCTAGAGAAGAATTTGTTGAGGAAGGCTGTTTTGCATTCATTCCAAGTGGTGATAGAGTCACTTGGAAGGTTCTTCTCCCATGTGTGAGCTTTGTCTCCCAAAGAGAATGGAAACAATCTCAGCTTGAAGGCATCTTCAGAGACTCCATTTGTTTTTGACAAGCCACAGTACTGGTCAAATTGATCCAGGTGATCAAGTGGATCCTCCAAAGCAAGACCATGATACTTGTTGTTCTCTATCATGTTGATCAACTCTAGATTAGCATTAAGATCACTCAATCAAGCAAGGAAACATATTAATCTACTCTAAACATTCTAGATCATCACTTAATCATCCTAATCATCCTAACCCATGAACCCAAAGATGACTACTCACTCATTATCATGGTAGAATCTAAGTATAAACATGATTAATGATCAAAGCAATCAAGCAATCACAAAAGATAATGATTGAGATTAGATCTTTCACTCCAAAGTGGTCTTTGATTTGATAGATAATAAGATAAGTCCCAACTTTGGGATAACAAAGGTATTTATACAATCCCTGGAAAACCTAATGGTTTCCATTAAAAAGTCTAGAAAGACTTTTAAAAACACTAAAATTCGACCCAGAGAAAAAACGCCCCGGGTAGAGGTCGGGTCGCCCAACCCGCGGTGGTCTACCCGCGCTGGGTCGCCCTGGGTCGTCCGCGCGGGTCGTCCAACCCGCGCTGGTCTACCCGCGCTGAGCTTATGTCGTCCAGCCTTCTTCGCCCGCGCGGATAAGAAACCCGTGGCCTCGACCCCGCGTCAGCTTCTGTCGTCCAGCCTTCTTCGCCTGCGCGGGTAAGGGAACCCGCGGTGGTCTACCCGGGTTCGACCATGGTTGATATGCCTCTAGTAAATCGATCATAACTCATCCAGTACAGCTTCAAATCACTTGAAACCCCTTCCATTAGAAAGCTAACTCAATTTACTATTTTTTCCCGAAATATTAGCAACATAAGATATCTTTAAGACTTACATCCATGTTCATCTTTCACCCTTTTGCACCAGAAATGTCTCTAAACACCTCCAAGAACTCCATAGCACATTCCAGCCCCTAATAAAGACTCATGTATGCAAAATGCAACCTAAAGATGACTAAATCCTAGTCTATATGATCAAAATGTACAAGGATGAATGGCTAAAATCATGCAAATTCATAAGATATCAGTACCAAAAGCAGCAAGGGAATAGGGTTCTTACTAATAGAGCCACTGGATTTGGACACTATTCATCCCGCGTCGATCGACATTATTCATCCCGCGTCGATCGATACTATTCACCCGACGTCGATCGGTACTGTTTATCTTGCGTCGATCGACACTGTTCATCCAGGTAATGTTGACCTCAACACTGTTCATCCGGGTACTGATGCCTCAATGTTGTTCATCAACCGTCGATCGACACTGCCCATCCACCGTCGATCGACACTGCCCATCCACCGTCGATCGACATTGTCCATCTACTATCGATCGACATTGTTCATCCGATGTCGATCGACAGTGTTCATCGCGACATTGTTCATTGTGACACTGTTCATCGCGATACTGTTCATCCAGACACTATTTATCGAGAAACTGTTAACTGCGGCATTGTTCATCATGGTACTGTTCATCATGTTATTGTTCATCCGATGACCGACACCACTTATGTGAAAACATAGATGGTCGAAGTGCATATACTTAAGGTCGATGAAGATGAGAGACAAAGAAGGTCGCCCTCGCAACAGAGCAGGACAATTGATTATTGCAGAGGGTTCTGTAATCCCTGATGTGATTAATGTTTCTGGGACAAACGACTTTGATCTGAACCACGAATGGTATGATTGGGGAAGTGAGGATCTTCCTCTTGAGGATCCCAAAGACCTTATCAAAGAACTTGAGGAGATAGCCTCTGCAAGCGACATCCAGACATTGACTGACCAAATGAGCAATCATAATCCAGGGCAGTTGGTTGGTTTACCTCACCAACGTCATCAGGGATTTCCGGCCTAACCTCCTCCGAGTTAGGAGACACAGGGATCGGAGCCCACAGACCCCAAATCCTCCCTTCGATACATGGAATCCATGTTCGCTTTCCCATCCATGTGACGGGTCTGTTTAGCCAACTCTGTCTTGTAAGAATACTTGGGAGATTGGGTAAGATATAACCCACCAACAGCACCACGACACTTGCAATAATCGCCAACATACTTGTACGTCTTGCTGAGCTCCCCAAACTCGTTCGAAAACTCAGTAAATGATTCTTCACGATGTCAACAACCTATCTTTTCCCTTTCCGATAGGTTCTGCGAGCTTCCTTCCTGGCCAACTCCTTCTCAGGAAGGGAGTTCGCTGCAGCCTCCTCTTTCAAACGGGCAAGCTCTTTCTCCACCACCTCGGCCTTGAACAAGGCCGTACGCGCTTTCGTACTATTTGCCTTAAGAGCCTCAGTTACAAGGTGAAGTCCCTACACAAGATTTATGGTGTTAGCAAAGTCTATAAAGAGATATATATAATGGTAAAATTTTTACGAAGACAAAAACTAACCCCGTTGCGCATCCGATACGCCTTCAACTCGACAGAATCGCCTACATTCGAGGGCATCCCAAAGTCGAAAAAGCTGTTGAGATCGAGGGCGAAATTGTTGAATCCCAGGGGATCAGTTTAATCAGAGCCACTCCAGCTGGCCTGGCCATCAAGGAAGTTACAGAATAACTCATCCGACGGATACTCCAGCCTATCGACATCACCATTGTCATAGTCTTCTACAACAATTAGCTTGTTCTTACGAGATCTTGACCTCTCCCTTTCACCAGGAATGTCATAGGGAACAAACTCCTCCATATCCGTTTCCGACTCCCCATCAAACGGCAAATCGGGCTGAAGTTGAGAGCAATTGTAAGCCACTGCACGGAGAACTCGTTCGGGGGAAAAGTGGCCCCAAAAGTACGGTCCACCCCGGAGAATGTGTCGACGGTGAGTAGATCCTCGGGAAACGGAGGAAGGATGTTGGTCTCTGCAAAAGAAAGAAGAAAAATGATACAAAGTTAGATGTCTTATAAACAAAAACTAACAATCATCCGGTCAAGGTACCCTTTCGACCCCATTGACTCTGAAATAATGGGATGCAGCTCTCCTCGACGGATACACTGTCAATGCGCACAAAGAAATAGTGTTTCCAAAACGAATGCGCGTTGGAAGCGAATCCCTTGATTATCCCCATACGCGGCCGTGGGCCAAACGGCACATTCGCGACTTCAGAACTGCCACTGGCGCCAACAGAGCTTCGAGATAGTCAGCTTTAAGAGTCATTCCCCGCTCATAGCTCAGAACCAAGATCCCAACAAGGTGCTGCACACCAGTATGCGTAAGCTGGCTTATTGACAATCCAAATCGATTCAGGACTTGAACGATTATCTCCGGGATGGGGAACCACAAGTGGTAGCGCAGCATGTGAGCTTCATAACATGTGAAGTAACCATCCGGAGGAGCGTCAGCACGTTCCCCAGCCTGTGGAAGTTGAAACTCCACCGAGTCTGGAACACGGCAGAAGCGTCGAACGATTTTGAGGTACGAAGGAGAGCAATAGCTCGGACAGCCAGCAAAGCAACTCTATCGTTATTGGCTTAGGAGCAGGCCACGAATCGGTTGGGGGAATCACCTTGCCACACGTAATCATCCAGTACATGTCGGCTTCTTTAGGATCAACCGAATGCGCCACGAACTCGGTATTTATGATGGTTTGGCCATCTGGAGTTTTAAGGCTCTTAGGATCGAAGCAGAAAGGCAAAACATGGTCTGAAGCTCGCTGGTTTTGAGACATAATAAAAAATCAAAGGGAAAGAGAGGGAAAGAAAGAATTTTCTTCCTTAAGAAATTCTTGTGGAAATGAGCAAGTAAAGATTTTAAAAACTTACTCCACATACATATAGGAAAAGAAAATCTACTATTCAACCTCGGACTTTCGGCCATTGATCCCTCCTAACTTTCTTAACTTACCTAACCGCACGCAAGAATCAAGTTCGAAACTTGTGAGCTGGGAGGCTAACTGTTGGGGTCAAAATCGGTAACAAGTAAATCAATGTCGGAAAGTTCTCGAGAAACCTTTGAAAATGGAAAATAAGAATACGAAAAACTAAAACATCGTATTCCTAAGACTATTACCCGACAAGTGACCATTTAAACCATCTAACGAACAATTCCCGCGCATCGGAACTACCAAACCAGCAACTACCAAATGGCGAGTTGGACCGACCGATCTAACTCGTCGCTGGGCGAGTTGGACGAGATTCATCCAACTCTCCCAATAGCGATTTGGATCGGACAATCCAACTCGCTCAACGGCGAATTGGATCAACCAATCCAAGTCGATGTTTGGCGAGTTAGATGATCTGTCTCCAACTCGCCCATTGGCGAGTTGGATCAGTCATGTCCAGCTTCGCCTTCGCCGAGTTGGATCTATCCAGAACCACGCACTCTCATCTTTGGAATTCCCCCCTTCGGGTCTCGGTCGGACTGTCTCTTGTTTCGTCTCGATCGGAGTTACCGTTGAAACTTTACGGAAAAAAACAACAAAAGCTTATTTTCTCGTATAAGTTCGGATCGATCGGATAAAGACGATAACAGTTAAACTTAACAACATGGTTGTCTCGACTATACGATTGATTCGGACTATCTCGTAAAACCGGCGTCGTACCGAAGGTTACTTTCCAAAATGAAATCGTAAAAGCGTTTTTGTCAAAAACGGCCCGAAGGGTCTAAAAACACGGCAGAAAGCCCACTTATGATTTTTAACAAGAAATCGGCCCAAATTTGCTATGACGGTTTATCAAATATTCGCCAGAAGAGATAAATGTCAAGTTTGGAGATAAACGTTAAAATTTCAAAAGATAATCATGAAGATCGGGAAAAATGGAATTTTTCCGCCAAAGGATAAACTCAACACATAAGCAAAAAAGGAAAGCCCAAACCGACCTAGGAGGAGTATATAATGGGTGTGAAGGTGAGATACGCAAGAAGTATATAATAGGTGTGAAGGCGAGATGCGCGAGGAGAAACTTAGAACTTAGAGAAATTTAGGTAATTTTCCGTTTTTGTTATCGAGCTGCGACTCAACTAGGTTTTCAAGTCTTAGGTGGTTAGAAGTAAGATTTCGCCGACAGCTCTCACGGCCGAGGCTTTACCTTTTGTAAACGCTTATACGCTAATTCTGAATAAGATCTTCTTTGCTCTCTTTTTGATTAATCAATTTTATACTTAGCCTATTTTTCTTGTTATGATTGCTTGGCGTGTGGTTTAGCATATATCCAGGACCTATGTGAAATTTAGGGTTTCCTATTTTTCCTAATTTAACGGAAATCGACGGTGCGAATTTCGGTTCCCACATGGTTTAAGTGTTATTAGCTGTGCATTGTCCAAGAATAGAGACACTGTGAAGTATTTTAAGGCTTCGACTTCTAGGAAAATAGCGCTTTCAGAGTGTGTAGAAGGTCATGATGATGTGGTTATGTCATTGGATGTTCAACATAGATGGAACTCGCCATACTTGATGCTTGAGAAAGCCTTGAAGTACGAGCGTGGTTTAAATAAGTTTAAAGTAGTTGATAAAGCCTACAAGCATTACCTTTTTAGTCAACAATAGAAGAGGGCAAAGATTATCCATGAGATTTTGATGCCTTTTATTGTATTACCACGTCTAAATTTTATTTTGGAAATATTTGGAAGATTCAGTGTCTATTGGAAGTAAATAAGAGAAATGATGATAGTGTCATCCCATACATGATTTCTAAGATGAGAAAAAAGTTTGACAAGTATTGGAGCAATATAGTGTTATTTTTGCAATGGGTGTTGTTATGGATCCTAGGATGAAATTCAGCCTTTTGAAGCGTTGCTATGATGAACTTGATCTATTTACTTCAGAAGAAAAAATAAAACACCTCAAGAAGAAGCTTTATGATCTCTTCGAAGAATATAGGAAAAAAATTCCTTTGACTCCTGTTATGAGTTCTTCTAGAGTTGATTCCCATGTTGCAAAACGAGGAAGAGGGATCTTGGGTGTGCAAGATGTAAGTTCTTAGTTTAGTTATTGATTTAACATTTGTTTGTTGGTTAATGGTTATATACTTATATAGTAACATATCAAATTTCAAATGATGTAGGATTTGTTTGACTTAGATGATGTTCCAGATTATATAGAAGAAGGAAAGTCATCTTTAGGTATGTATCTGGAAGATCTAAAGTTAGATATGAAGAATCATCCTAATCTGAATGTTTTGCATTATTGGAAAGAAAACAGAAATCGCTTTGGTGCACTTACATACATGGCAATGGACATCCTTAGCATCCCCATAACCACTGTGGCATCTGAATCCTCATTTAGTATTGGATCTCGTGTAATAGAAAAATACCGGAGCAAGCTGTTGCCTAGTAATGTCCAAGCTCTATTGTGTACTCGTTTTTTGGATATATGATTATATGTTTGATGATGAAGGTGTACATACTTTTGTCTTATAAACTGATCATGTGTATAAAAGTGTAACACTATTGTCTTGTGAAATTGTAGATGATAATGGCGAAGGTGAGACGGTTGTTATTAGACCGGTTCCAAATGATGTGGAAGATATGATCACACGTCGACCAAAGGAGTAAGTCCTTTGATTCTTCTCAGAGTAAAGATTGACTCATTTCTTTGACTTTGCTTATTTCTGAGAAATTTGATATGCATGAGTCTTGAATATGTGATCCTCGTTGGTTTTATTGCGATTCTATGATTCTTTCTTTGGTAGTGGCTATTGTGTCTTCAATATAATTCAACAAGAAAACCAATTGTGAAAATCCTTTCTTGAAACGAGTTTCTTTTTGGATTCTTGTTATGCAAAGTGTTTTACACCTTGGATGGTAAAGGAATTGTGTAGCCAGTGATTGTTACAGTGAGTTTCATCAAGCAGAATATTCTCTATCTCTAAATTGGTTCTTTGAATGTTGTATTTCTTCTAAAAAATTCTAAGATATGAGTTTGCACTCAAATGATTGATTTTGTGTTTCAGGTGAAAACAATGGACAGGTATAACAAGAGAAGTGAACGATGAAGTGTCTCGATTGGAATTGGAGAGTTTGTGTTATGTTATCAAACAACCAGAATTCTTGTTAATGTATAATGGTGGAGGCTAGAGAGGCAATCTTGTTTTTCTTGTTTTTAATAAAGACAAAACATTTGATTTTCTATTATTTAAAATATTTTGATCAGTTCTATTATATAATTTGAAAAAAAATATATACAATTTGCTAATCTCTGATTAGCATTTTTGATTATTAAATGTTAGTAAGTTGATGGTAATTTTATTATAATATAGTAAATATTTTTAAATTACATTTTTTTGTAGTATTGTTAATGGACAACCTAATAAAACCATTAACTCATTAATTTAAATGAACTATGGTTTAACCCAATCCATTTTTTTTAAATTGAAAGTTTTCATTAACTTCCTAAATGGACATCATTACTATTACACACAAACTAAGAATTGAGCAAAATTCGGTACAACCATAAGTTTAGTAGCTTTGACTCATCGGCCACACAGACGAGTTGTGGGCACAACTCCGGAGCCTTCCATCATCACCACCTCACCAGGTTAATCTGGGAGGGACCTCTCGCATCCCACTCTCCTCTTAGCTGAAGCAATTGCAGTCTCTTAAGCTCATATAAGACAAGAACACCATACCTACAGAAGTCAGATTTGAGGTATCAGCAGCTTCAATATCTTGAATGATTCATAACCTGCACAATAAGGAACACGCAACGCCACCTCCATTTATCAAGGATAAACATCGATGATGGGATGCGTTACCCAATCATAAGGAGCCATCATCGGAGATACACGAATCGGAGACAACCCGACCTCTCAAACTCCAACGCCAAATGCCCATCTCCGAGAACCGAAAAAGAGTCCATGATGTGACAGTTAAACACAACTTTGGTGGCAAAACCGAGAAGCCATGAAGATGAAGAACCCAAATCAAGCCCTCCAACGAAAGTCGTCGCTTCCGGTAGAGAGAGAAGACAAAGAACCTCCACACATTGACATCAAACCAGAGTCACCACCACAAAGTATAAGACCAGGATCTGCACACGCCGCCGAGTTATGGAATCTCCAACGTTACCTTAAGCGGGGACGAAGAGAACTGCCCATCCAAGACGCCTCGAGACAAGCCGCTACAACATCACCCGCCGCTACACTACTCAGATCACCACCAAGATGCCTCGACTCTCAAAGAAGAGAGACAAGGAGAACACGACCGCACACAAAACCCACAAACTGAGACAGGGCTTTGCTTCCCCACTCTAGTACCAAAATATCCAAATCTGAAATAAAGAAAATAGATCTGGAAAATAAAACCTAAAAGCCAACCCCTTTCCTACTCTACTGCTGAGACAACCTCGCCTTGACTCCATGAAGAGATCTCGCCGCCGAAACAAGGGACCTCTGCAGTGGTGTAAATGAACGGCAACAAGATAAACCACCAGAAATTCACGCATATCGGAGGTCCAGAGACAGAAAAAAAAGAGTTTAAAAGGAAAACAGCTGAAAGGGAAGCGCTTCCGACGCCGGTTTAACTTGCGAACGCCAGAGCAAGAGGAACAAGCTTTTGTTTAACCCAATCCATTTAGTTAATGGGTTAGATTAACTCATGATCCATAAACTGTTCAATCCATTTGGATTTGGATTGGGTTGCATTGGTACACCTGTAGGATTGGACAACAAATTTGTGTACGCATCAAACTTCTTCTTGATTACAAAAGAAGAAGAAATATAAGACATGAAAATGTTCGGTAAGGCAAACTGGCGAGTAAAGAAAAATGATATGAGAAGAAACACGACGAAAAGTAAAAGAAAACACCAAACTACGAGTGTGATTGAAAAGCACAATGGGCGTAATTTATTACTCTTACATTTGCCAGAAGAAAACTTTTACTCTGAATTTTGCTTTTTCTTTTCCTTCATATTCCACCTAATTTTTTCACCTTTTTCCACCATTAAATACAAATAACAGCCTATAATGAAAAGAAAGGAGGAAGATGAAGATTTTGTGGTTTAAGAATCGATGAGACCAGAACTGAAACTTGTGCTTATTTACTCAATTTGTTGTTCGGAATCGATGTGGCCGAAGATATCTGGACAGTTATCCCATGATCCTCTCTCGCGGGCTTCCCAGTACCCTCCTTTGTATCGGTAAGCCTCGCTTCCTTTCTCTTTCGTGAACCACCTCGGCTTCCATCCTCTCTCCTGCATCTTTCTAGCCTGTGAAGCTCGCACACGAACCAGTTTATATAGCATATCAATTTTTTTTTGTGACTGAATCAGAACAAAACTACATATACCGAAATAAACCCAAATTGACCAATTAACAATTTTCATTAATTTAATGTTGGAAGTCAAACTTTAAAAAAAAAAAGAACAGCACATTTCATTATCCAGAAAAAATAAACCCGTAGTGAGTGAGACTTGTATTACCTGACGTTGTCGCTGTTCCAGCCGCAACTTCTCTGTGTTGGCCATTTCAAACTCACCGTTTTCCAGATACCTCTGGTCTGGTCTCAGCCTTGAATCTGTTGGTGGCAGCTTCTCCTACATCCATATCTCATTCAAGTTGGAATGTCTCACCACAATACAATTCATAGACATTATTAATTCTCTACGGCATTCACCTTCAGCCCAGGTGTTAGCTCGTTCAGCGTGATTGCGAAACGTGTTAGATTATACTTTGTTGCGTTTCCAGGGGGTTTGCTCCGTTTCCAGAGAAGTTGAGCTCCTGACATATCTTCGCTCAATTTCCCCTTCCCAGAACAATCACCCGTCACATAGTGCATGCTCTCATCCCATTTCCCAAACATCGTTGCCACTGTCTTCCCACTCTTGTCTTGAACTATACCATGAACCTGTCAAATACTCATATTCGTTATATATTGATCAGAATTAAAACCAAATGCCTACTCCTAAATTATTCATCAAGTGGTTGGTGCCATATCGAATGAACATACCTGGTGAGGATTTCGGTCAATGATCGACTGCTCTTTGAATTTAAGTTTACAAGAGTATTCAGCATTTCCTTCAATACGCATAGTACCATAGTGATCACAGTAAAGTTTACCAAGTATGAGGTTGTATATCGATGTAGTCACCTACGAGTAGAGATATGGTTATTAGTAAACAAAGAACACATACAACATCATTATCTGCTTAGTAAATTTTGACGGGTACCTTACTCCACTGAAGGATTTCTCCATCATCAAATTTCAGAGTCAACACACCAACAGGATCAAGCTGAATCGACCGACCCCAAAACTTACTCTTCAGATTGCTGTCTGCCCAGAATTTCCATCCCGTACCATCGCAATGGCATGCCACAACCATAGGATGATGACTGACCTGACACCATATAACCAGTAAGAGGTCTGAATAGCTATAGCTGATGAGTAAAATACACATAAAAATACATCTGTATGTTGTGAACCAAAACCTTTTCGGAGAAAAATCGAAGTCCTTTGTCTGGATAATCTGCCTCGTATGTTTCACCTAGCAATGGGTTAAAAGGTTTGCAGATTCTTCCTTCGGTTGATGCATACCCAGATACAGCAAAAGCAGCGACATTAAGAATCCTCATGAGGGTATTTCCCTGTTTAAAAAAGATAGGCAATGTTACCATAATGGTTTTTGAAAAATTGTAAAAGCGTCCAGATGCTTTATACCCTTTTGCCCCATTCAAATGCTCGATCAAGAAGGTATGAATATTCCAAATCCTCAAAACACTTCTGTAGGGAAGATAGTGGCTCGTTGAAGTAAACAGGTAGACAAACTTTTGTGAGATCTTTGCCTATATTGTCTTTGATCATTGACCAAAGGCTAACACTTTTCTCTTTTTCAACAGGATCAGGTAAACTCTTCCTCCTTTTGACGCGCGGATAGTTGAATCCAACAGACTTGATGGAAGGATCAATATCATCTTCTGACCCAAAGCCATCATCATCAGAAGAAAACGAAGAGGTACGAAAGCCAGAACTACTGCTCTTGAAAGAACTTGAAGAAAGAAAGTCACGTGTATCAAAAAAAGTGTGGTCTTCCTCATCCGTTTCTGCATCACCTCGTTCATTCTCATCATCAGATTCAGTGGCAGTCCCTTCTGAGATGAAACGTGAACAAAGTCTAAAAGCAGGTAGATGAAATAATTAAATGCTAAGCTAGAGAATTGTACGCTCGAGAACTCACCACTGAACTTCTCATTTCTTAAATCATTGGGACCTTCATTTTCAGTGTGTCTTTGACTCTCATCTACAACTGTGTTCTCCAGATCTACCTTTTCTGTCTGGAGATTCAAGCACAAATACAAGGAGAAACATATAAAATATCTATTACGAAAAAAACAACAGAGATAAAAAGATATACGTACCTCTAAATGTCTAAGGGTGTCAATGAGAAGCCACTGCTTCTGCTTGAGAAGCACCAACTGGCTCTGAAGTGCTGAGAACTCAGACCTCATAATTTGCTCACAGTCCTGAATAGCTAACTCACTAACTCCTTCATCAACCAACCGTTGCCGGAGCTTCTCCGTGGACATGGCCAAATTGTCGATCGGAGCCATCAATTCACTGTTAGACATCCTTGGAAACATATCTTTGATAGCTAGCAGTGCCTCAACCCATGTTGCTCGGTCCTCTCGCGTCTCTGCTCGCAAGTGGAGCCTCTTGGTGCCAGTGAATATGGAAAACCTCTTATCATCTGATCTACTCTCCCGTACCGAAGAAACCTGCACATAGCATATATCACATCCAATTCAGCTCGGCATTTACTATCAAAAAGATAAACAATTTATCACCTTGAGATGGACTTCTCCGAATGGCTTGCGACGGAGTTGTGAAGCGGCGCTGCTTCCACCATGCTTGTCGTGCCTAGAGATCATACGAGCAGACTCTTCTCCGATCACTTTGGATCCCTTTTCAGTTTCAGGACTAACAAAGATCTTATCAGGTCCATGGATTTTATAATAAGAAAGAACACCATCCTGCAAGACGAACCACCTTGGTCTCCACCCTCTACCGTAATTCACCCACTTATGCAGTATTCCAGCGATTCCATTCCCGACGATATCGTTAATCTTCACATCAACCGGCGGTTCTCTAATCGCCAACGCAGGTAGGGCTAAAACGCGTTGCCCTAACCGATTAGCGACGTCACTCTGGTGGTTGAAGGATAGACTATGGAGGACATTGCGACTGGATTGACGATTAGAACTCTGAGAAGCAGATCGACTCATAATAGGTTCGGATCGAGTCACACCGAAAGGCGGTTGTTCCGGCAACGGCATCGAAGGGGAGTGATCCGAGACGCAGCAGAAGGGGTGCATGTGGAAAGAGGTCCTAGGATGATTGGAGATCGTTTGATCCGATGAAAAAACTACCATCCATCGCGGAGCAATGAAGAGGAAGCATAGAAAGGAGGAAAGAATCGAGAGGTGGTTGTTGGAAATGGGTCAGAGAAGGCGAAAAGTTCGGTAGCACAATGAGAAAGAAAGAGTCACCTGAGAGGCGATACCACTTTTCTTCTATATTAAATTATTTTATTTATTTAATAAATTTCATTTTAGTTTTATTCAATTAGTCGAGGAAAGGGGCCAGAAAGATCGCGGTGCCGTCTTTGGAGATTATGACGTGGCGAAGAATTAAAGATGGCTCTCTTTTTTTAAGAGGTGGAAAATTTGATTCTATAACATAAAAAAAAACAAAGTATAAAATTATTTTAAAAAACTTGTAAGATTAGTTATAAAATTTCATAAATAATTTAAATAAATTGTAATCGAAACAGTCTTAGAATCTTTAGAAAAATATGTTGGTCCATCTAAATATATAGTAAGCTTTTTATTAAACTAACCATAAATTCGTTATTAATGTTTTTCATTCTTTTTTTAAATAAAAATTACGGAATTGTCTAATGTGGTTAAAGTATATATGAAAATTAATGATTTTGAATAATAAAGATTTGAAAAAAAAATTAGTGTATCATCTATCATAATTGTTTACTTTAAATTAATAAAATAAATTAAACAACTACATTAACCATATAATAAAAATTTAAATTTTTTTGTATATGTTATATTTTGATTTTTTTTAAACGACTATAAATTACTAAAACTGTTGTTAAAAATTCTACATTCAAATTTTTGCGATCGTTTAAGGGTTACAGAGATGTAGTTGCAAGGCAAAGGTCAACTAGGTTGCTTCGCTAGGTTGCTTCGCTAGGTTGCTTCGCTAGGGACTTAAGGAGAAGTTATTTTCTGTAGCACAGAGATGACTTTAGGTAAGTTGCAAGGCGAAGGCCTCAACGATTGTGGTTAATCTATCTTGGTATCTTTGTGATGAGGTATGGCTTATCTGTGCTGGGGTGTGCTTGGGGTCAAATGCTAGGGTCATGATAAAATATAAATGATTACAAAAACATATAAGTAAAAAATCTCATTAAATAAATATTAAGTGTAAAAGATATATATCAAAATTAAACTATATACCATCTAAAATATATAAATATTTTAATTTCGAAATTTGCTTTGAACAAATATTTTGGTAAATGTTATTGAACAAATATTGACAACTTAATATTTAAATTTTAAATTTAGCTTTGAATTTTTTAAAAATTACTAAAACTATTAATCACACAATGAAAATTTTGTTATCAATTATTTAAAGTTTTTCTTATAAAAAAATAAAAATGATAAAATAACCATATGAGTAGAAAACATCATTTAATATATATCAATACTAAAAATACATACTATATATATGTTAACGTCATTTAAATTTAATTATATACAATAGAAAATAGAAAAGGTAATTGTTTGGATTAATGAAATTTATTTATGTGTTCCCATTAATTTAATAATATATGTAATAGTTATTGACTTTTTAATTATTCAATATATATTTCTAATTTTATAAATATGTAAAAGAACATATACTACATAAAAATAGTATATATAATGTTCATTCCGCGCAGCTCCTAATCTAGTTTATACTATTAAAGCATGATCCTATCTATTTTTAACTCTTACGCTATCCTTTTATCTATTACATATGCCACTCATTTCCAATAGAAATCGCTAACTTCATTAAGGGCATTTCCGTTATTTTATATCTTTGCGTTTTCTCCGTTAAATTGGTTCTTGCTTATTGATGTTGGGTTTTTGAATGTAGGCCCAAACGTAGTGAAATATGACATATTGAATGTCTTTCTTCAATAGGCCCGGCTTCTTAACAAAATGTTTAACGTAAACTCACTTTCCTAACAAATTTTATTAATACGTTATATAATATATTTTACTAAATATATCGAGTGTAATCTAATGTTACTTAGTTAAAGCAAATCCCTAAAATTTGTATCTAACGATCTATCTATTATTATAAAGTAGAGTTACTCTCCTCTCCTATGCTGCTACGTCATCAATTGGTGTAAGGAGAGAGTGACGCGTGTCCATTCTCTTTTAATTTCGTTGCTTTTTGTTTGGTTTCTTTTTGGGTTTTACGGGTTTAATTGCAGAGTGGGCTTACGACATTCAATTGAAATCGATAGACACTCCATTTTTAGGGTTTATATTGTTCTTCAGCCTCTAATGTGTTAAACCGATGATGGATTTTTGAGAGGGTATTGGCTCTTGCTTATTGATGTTGGGTTTTTGAATGAAGGCCCAAACGTAGTGAAATATGACATATTGAATGTCTTTCTTCAATAGGCCCGGCTTCTTAACAAAATGTTTAACGTAAACTCACTTTCCTAACAAATTTTATTAATACGTTATATAATATATTTTACTAAATATATCGAGTGTAATCTAATGTTACTTAGTTAAAGCAAATCCCTAAAATTTGTATCTAACGATCTATCTATTATTATAAAGTAGAGTTACTCTCCTCTCCTATGCTGCTACGTCATCAATTGGTGTAAGGAGAGAGTGACGCGTGTCCATTCTCTTTTAATTTCGTTGCTTTTTGTTTGGTTTCTTTTTGGGTTTTACGGGTTTAATTGCAGAGTGGGCTTACGACATTCAATTGAAATCGATAGACACTCCATTTTTAGGGTTTATATTGTTCTTCAGCCTCTAATGTGTTAAACCGATGATGGATTTTTGAGAGGGTTATGTGAGACGAATATTCACGGCCAATCTCAGGTGTGAGCTACCATTCATGTCGATTCGTATAGATTTCTTCTCGCCTGCAAAAGTAAACTGGAACCGTTACAGGGTGCATTCAAACATCATCTTTCATTCAATGCGTCTCTCCACTCCTACCACAATTCCTTATTCAATGCATCTCCTCTTTCTATTAGTCGATGAATCTCCATCTATTAAAAGGTTAGTCTTGAATCCGTGAACATCATCCTTTCATTCTTCACAACACTAAAATCTTCCTTAAAGCAAAATGCGAACTCCTCTGTCCTCCTTTCTGACTTGAAAGCCAGTCGCTGTAGCACCACCATCAGAGTCTATATACTCAGATTTTGGGAGGCCAGGAAGGTGAGCAGAGACGGCGAGCTTATGGGCGTCGATATGCTCCTCCTTGACGGAAAGGTATTTCCAGGGATTTAACAATCAAATCCTATACTTTTGCGTAGATATTTGAGCTTTGTATTGACGATAGGATAAAACATATATGTTTATATGGTTAGAAAATGAATCTATAGTGTTGCTCAAAGTTTATTGCTTTAGAGTCTTCTATAGTGTTTTACCTCTATTGGCTCTTGCAACAGCTTTTTTGTAGTTTCATCTATTATTGATGTAGTAGTTTCTTGAACGTTATTAGTCTTTAACTGCTATAGCCGACGAATGTTACACAGTACAACTAACTCTGAATCTGGTGGTTCTAATTTGCAATGCTATATTTCTGCCAGTAAATGATTTCAGATTTGTTATACAATATTGGTACGATTATGGCAAATTTGTAATGTTTAAGAATTATTAATCTTATTTGTGTGTGCAAGCAGAAGCGAAGAAGGCAGTTTCAAGAGATGATGACACGTCATTGAACAAAAGTAGCAGTAGCTTCCAGGGATCCCCTTCTCCAGCACACTCAAAAAATATATATTTCTCGGAGGGTTGGCATCATCAGTGACAGAGACTGATTTCAAGAAGTACTTTGCTCTGTTTGGGACTATCATTGATCTTGTGGTGGTGTATGACCACAAAACTCATCGTAGGAGAGGCTTTGGCTTGGTTACATACAACGAAGAGGCTGTGGACTTGCAGAAGACGTTCCATGAACTTGACGGTAAATGGTTGAGTTCAAAGTGGCTGTCTTTAAGGAAACGTCACCCAGCCCAAACCAGAATATTAGCAGCTTAAATAACTTCGAAAGCACCAGGAGAGTATGTTTTTCAACAATTACACCCATGTATTTAACATGAGTCCAAACTCAGCCCATGGTTCAAAACTTGACGTTAGGTACAGTCCATCAGTGAGCTGCCGCGCCAGCTTCTCTCCCTGTGGCCACAGTTTTGAGAAGGCTGTTTATTAGTAGAGTTAGGTACAGTCCAATGAATTTTATTGAGGGACCCATAAGCAGAGTTATATTAGTAGATCCATTGGAGTCTTTGGAAGGCTGTTTAATCCCGGAAATAATGCAAGTCATAGCAGGTACGGTTCCTAAGAAAATTGTTCTGTCAACCAAAATCAACTATGGGTGAATAATGGTGGTATAGGTTACTTATTAAAAGCTGAATTAAATGGAAGGTTCAATGGGAACTATGGAAGAGATAGCACATGAGAGAAGTCGAGAACAGTTAGTGAAAGTATTACTTATAGTAGAAGCAATGGAATGGGTCTAAGATCTACAAGAGAATGAGTTGTTCATATGAGCTGCTCGGGTTGGGGAATGTCGAGTGGAGGAGGAAAACGCCGTTTTGGATACATGAGCAACACAGAGGTAAGAACTAAAGACAGTCTTTGCTCTTGATGATTAAAACGTGTTGGATTACTAATGAACTGTATCTTTGCAGGAATTGCTTATAGCTTCAAGATTTAACGTATCTACACATAGGGACATGGAATGATTGTGGAGTGAGTCTTAGAGAGAAGTTTTATAAAGTCCCATAATTTTTAACATTTGAGCTTCTTTGGTATTTTTGTTTAGTGTCCGGTTTGGATTTTGTTTTCACTACTTTTGTCTTTGATGTAAAATGAGATATCTATCTATATATATAAAGTTGGTTTTCCCCATTCTTATGACATGTGGAATGTGGGTTTGTTGACATGTGTCCTCACCTTTTTTTTGTATTTTAAATCTTTTTTTTTTTAGATTATTGCAATTTGTTCCATCAATTTATAATTATGTACTATCTAATCTTTCTTACACTTATTAGTCCCTAAAATTCAAGAAATAAATAAAATAATAAAAATATATTTTAAATATTTAATTTATTTACAATTAAAAATAGCATAAATTTTCACCATTTTATTATTTTTACTAATTTTTATTATTTCAATTACAAATTATATATTTATTTCACTATTAATATAAGATAATCAAACTAAGAATAAGAAACTAGAGCACCAACGCAAATAACCAAGAAAGCGGGTCAGAAGGAGAATAATAATCGAAAGGCCAAAGCCACCAAGAAGCAGGAACATATATGCCTAAAGCACCGGAATCACAATCAATAGCCAAAAGATAAGAAACACCTCACAAACTAAACAAGAATATACAACACGGCAATGCAAATGAAAAACCACAAAGCTCTAGATAGAATGGACCAAAGCTCCAAGAGACTAACTCCGCACACCTATACAAAGGAAACATGGAAAGAAAAGAAACAACTCGAGGGAGAGAGAATGGAAGACAACTACCAAGAAATCAGAGACTAAACTTGAGACCAGAAATAACTCCAAGCCCATATAACATGCACGAACGAAAACATTATCCAAACCTCGAGTGGCAAACATGGTGAAAGGGAGAGCCACCAGACATGCGATGAAAGCTGCAAAGAGATGCGAGAATAGAGAGGGAAAGGGAGATGAAACGAACTCAGCAAACTATGAAGCCATCCTCGAGCTATGAAAGAGAGCATAGAAGTCAGAACACCAAAAATTAGATCTTGAAAACAAAGACGAGCAGAGACTATTGACGGTAAGCCAACGTTGAGGAATACAACATCAAAAACGACTAAACTCTGACCCAACCAAGAAGATGCAGTTCCTAACATCAGCTGAAATCTAAGGAAGAAGAGGAGCAATCAATATTGACTGGAACAACCTACAATGCCGTGAGAATCAACCGAAAAACTGAAAACTCATAAACCCGATCTACAACAAATACCATATAATAAGAAGACAAGGAAGAACAAGAGAAAGATGTAAGTCTTTTTCCGGTGATGGTGAGAAGCACCGCACACCAGAAAGGTAACGAAATACATAGACGGGGATGACTCAAGGTCAAAATATAGGGAGAGGGAAAAAACATCTTACAAGTTAAAATTTTCAAAAATATGAAAAAAATATAATACAATTTTGACGCGGAACCTGCTAATCTTAGAATCAACAAAGTTATTGAAATTCAATAATCTTTTACATTAGATGCTCATTTCACTACTAACAAGTACTATACATACCACAACACATTATTCGAAAATACAAACACAAAATATATTAACATATCATCTATTACTACATAACACGCTAAAAACACCAAATAATGATCTTAACAAATAAAAACGACAACATAATTACATTATCCAAAAAATCATGTTCTTAGCAATAATAAAAATAATATTCCGCACACCCTCCTAATACAGAATGAAACCAAATCAGAGAGAGTTTCGTGTCCCATTTCTTGGTATGTGTCCCATTTCTTGGTATGTGAGCACTTTGTATTTTCAATTTGGGTTGAGAAAACAGAAATAAGACATTCGAAGGAACATGGTAAAATTGAATAACTAAAGGTAGTGTTTGTTTCATTTAAATCATCTCTAATTTCAATTTTATTTTTAAGATCTGCCCAAAATGTAATTCTCCAATACCAAAACATAAAATCTAAATTTTTTATTGGTATCCTATGAAATATTAGAATTGCGTTTAATAAAATTAGTAGTATATGGAAAAAAACGTATAAAAATGCAGTATTTTTGCTGAAAAAAAGTTTAACCGAGTTTTCAAAGAATATGAAATATATAAATATAAAACATAAATAAAAATGTATTATAAACAGTGTTGATGTTATATTAGAATAAATAGACACTAATTCACGAATTATATACAAAATATCAAATTACTATATATAATTATTTTGTAATCTTTTCAGATATGATAATTTGATAATTTTATTAAAATATATTAACCTTTTGTTATTTATATGAAGGTTATGAACTAAAACTGATTGAATTTAAGTTTTTTAACATGTGAAATATTTGTGAGATATATAACTACAAGGAAAAAAATATTAAATTAAACTAATAATATTTGTGAAATATAAATTAGCTCAACGTATGAACTAATTTAAAATACAAGTGAGTTGGCATCAAATTGGCCAATATTTTTATTCTTTCTCTGATTTCTGTCCTACACGACTTCACAATGTTACTGATGATTAAGAGCTTAATTATATATAAAAATGGTGAACAAAAGAGTCGAGAAGCTTAGAAAACTCTTCCTCAAGTCTCAACACAGTCTGAAATACATTGTGATTTTTTTTTGATAAAAACACTCCATTAAGAATAATTATGTTCCATATATTTTATATCTCACATGCAGTCATGATGACATATAATGTTCTAAGAAATTAAAAAGATAGATATAACAAAAACACAATGAGAATATCCAAACATTAGAAGCAATTGTTAGATGTGAATTAGTCAAATTAAACGACCATTATACCCAAACCACAAGTAAATTAAATACCAAAACAATCCGGTGATATCCAATGACAGAAAGATTTAACAAAACTATTTAGTCTACTATAAAAATCAGTTTCGACACAAACTGAAAATAATCTAGCACGGACCGACCCTAGTAATGCATAAACTAAACCAGATCAAAACATTTCGTTAACTTCACCAAATACAATACATTAACTATAGATTATGTAATCTATACCCCCAACATACCTAAACTAAACCATAACAATAGTTTAGTGTTCGTCTCCCTAACCCTAAACCCCAACAATCCAACCCCTAAACCCTAAACTTTTTTATATCATTTACCAATTAGTAAAATTTTCACAAAATGCTACCAACAATATTTTTGAGAATATCTTATTCTTATAATATATTCCAAAATTCAGATAGTATCTGTGGTAGATGTCGATTTAAATTAGAAAAAAAAATCAATGCTTATTTTTTATTGTTTTTGACTAACAACTCGTGGATAATTTAAAAAATTCGATTCCAATGGTATATTCCAAATTTGTTACATCTGCTACATTCACTACAAAAAGAAAAAACTAAAATTTCTTTGATAATGAAAATGACATCTTCGAAAGATGTGAAACCCTTCAAAAGTGGTTGGAAAATGCATATGAAAGTGTTGCATACTTGGAACCAGTACAACGCAGTGCATGGAGACACCCTTGTGATCGTGCTATCTGATGAAAATGTGAGTTTTCTTTTTATATGTGTTACTAGATTCTGACCCGCCTTTAAAAAGGGCAGGTATATTTTTTGTTTTACATTTTAAAAAAAAAATTTAATTTTCATATTTATATTTTTCTTTATAATCATATTTATACTTTTCTTTGTAATTGTGTTTCTCTTTGTAATCCTATTTAACAAAATAAAATGGGTTTTATAAATTGTGATCCAATGTAACCACGTTACCTTTAAAACGCAAAACTAATTCTAAAATATAGAATTAGTGGGTTCGTTTACAAAAAGAAATATGGGGTTAGTGGTTTACAGTTATATTATTTACTTAATAGATAATAACTCTTTAAATAAAAAAAATAGTTGGATCCTACTTTTATTGATTGGTCATATTGTTGTTTTAATAGAATAGATAACATTTAATAAATATTTTTGATCGAATAACCTATTTCGGTCCCGTTAAACTAAATGAGTTTATATGAATGTTTATTTCTATTAAAACCGTTAAACCCTATTTTACCATCTCGTTTTTTGTTAATTGATAAACTTAATGTCTATGTAAAATATTTAAAATTTGAATAAATTAATGTCTAGTTGAATAAATCCTAATTTTTTAGGTGAGATGTAAGTTATAATTAGTTAAAATAATTAAATATACCAAATTTTATTATTACTAAATATTATATTTTAATAGTCGGTGAAAATAGTATATATCTTCTTTCATAATATTAAAGGTGAAAAAATGAAACTACAATAAGTATTTTTATTTTGTATTTCTTAACAAATATAAAGTGTCTGTGATATAAAAATTAAATTTTGTACTTTTTAACCGAGATTATAAGAAATAATTAGCATAAAATTATAGAAAGATATGTCAATAATGTAACTGTATACATAATTATATAAAATAATGTGTTCTATTAATAAAATAAAAAGTTAAAATTCTAAAAAGAAAAAGGTTTAGATTATCCAATAACACACAAATGAAAATTTTGATAGAATACTGTTGAAAGGAAGTAAGCAAACTTAGTTTTGATATAAACCCAAAAGAAAAGAATAATTATTATCATTTATATAACAGTTGCCGAATATAAATATTAGAAAGAAGTGGTGTGGCCATCGATAATTATGGAAAGGAGGTTACAAAATACATGTTTTGACCAATAGATGGTAGTTATGGAAATACAGTTTTAATTTCAATTCAGTTTAAAAGTATTATGTTTTTTTTTTTTTTAGATTTGATAACATAGAAAAACAATTATTAGACTCAACATATATCAATTGGTCATACTTGTGTTTTAATAGAATAGATTTTTTAATTAAACAATAACTTTATTCTAAATGTTGGCTCCCAAATTTTAGGTGATATGATGTGGTGGTTACAATTCTCATTGTGTAGTGGTTACATTTAAATTTCGTTTAAAAAATAAAGGCCCAACTGATTATTAAGCAAAAGAAAGGCGCAGCCGATTATTAAGGGAGAATACGTGATATAAATGAAGGGTGGTTACTGGTTACATAGCTTTATTATAAATTGATGCAGTTATACAAAAACGTAAAAAATTTAAGTTGGACCCAGTTAATATCAATTGGTCATACAGGAGTTTTAATAGAATAGATGTAAAATTTGGTATTAGAAACAAAAATTGTCTAAATTTGATATTTGCTCATCTATAAAATATGAGATATGAGATTAGCAGTCTACCTGTTTATGAGGGTCCGTTCCTCACAGCAGGACCAATGTAAACAGGTGAAAGAGACAACAGATGCTGCAGCGAAACAAGAGGCAGGAACTCTTCTGCTGCTGTTTCATTTTATAGTGACTTAACTTTTGGTATCACCATGATCTCCCTTTTGGTGATGGTAAATGTTCACTTCCTACGTGTATTTGTCTTAAATCAAATTTATCGTAGCTGTCAAATGTAAAATTCAAACACATTAATAAACTAATCATGCGATATTTATATGGAAATTAGGATTTATATTAATGTAAAAGAAGACAGTATCTAGAAGACAAAGTATCTGGAAATAACTTATCTTTTATTTTTAAAACATATTGTTCTCCATAGAAGAATGAAATCCATAATCTTTGTAGTTGGAATATGAATATTTTCTTCAAAAGTATATTATTCCTGAAAGGAAATTTTTTTAACCCTTTTTAACAAAACAAACACCTAAACACAGCTCAGTTTAGTGGAATGGGATGGGTTTGGAAGGATACAATGGAGAAGATACAGCTCATGGGGTCAAGGAACTTGCGGAGAAGAGAGACACCGCTGCACTCGGAACTGGAAGCGCTAAAGTGGGCAATGGAGAGTATGATACAACACTCGACCTGTCAGAGGTTTGGGACGGACTGCAAGGACCTGATTGCAATGATAGAACAGCCGCAAGATTGGCCCAACTTCTCAACTGAACTGGAAATCATTCAAACTCTTCGGTTATGTTTTTGGGACTTCAAGATCAGTTACTTTCCAAAGACGCAGAATGAGATTGCAGATTCGTTAGCTAGGAATGCACGTTCGTTTCATAGATCCTTATGTTTTATTGGTTGTTCTATTCCGGTCTGGCTTCCCAGACCACCTCAAGTTTGAGTAATAGAATAGCTGTTTGCCAAAAAAAAAAAACACCTAAACACAGATTCTAGAGCTGTAAATAATAACTTCAACAGTAGA
Source organism: Brassica oleracea var. oleracea (assembly GCF_000695525.1). Lineage (NCBI taxonomy): Eukaryota > Viridiplantae > Streptophyta > Magnoliopsida > Brassicales > Brassicaceae > Brassica > Brassica oleracea. The sequence goes on along the minus strand of NW_013617418.1, from coordinate 223,390 downwards.
TAGAAATTGTCAAGAGATCTTACGCTTTCTTGCCACTGTTATTTGGCTTTTTTCCAGATTTTTTTTGAATCAATTTTAAAACAATTAGATCTTTTTTTTTTTTTTTGAACAAAAAACAATTAGATCTTTATTAACAACTATGGGTCAAAAAGAAAGATGTGAAATCAGATTTACCTTTTTGTGGTCTTTCAATTCTTCTTAGGACTTGGTCAAAGAGAGTTGAAAAGGTGAACTTCGTCAACCATCTCAAACTCATCGTTTTTCTCACGGATGCCTTCAGATCCAACATGCAAAACAAGTAAGAATTTTTTTAAGATATTTATCTCTTCTAAAATAAAAACTTAGAGAAAATCACCTAAATAAATCGTAAAAGGTGAAGTCCTCCGTGGATCTACCGAGTTTGGATCGTTAGGACGTTTTTCAGCTAATCTTAGAAAATCGGTAGTTATTTGATTTGCTACCATCGATTTTCACCTCTACAAGCAGTCGTTTCCATCTTTACCACAACAAGTAAGCCGCGGCCGTTCATATCATGAGTTCTCTAACTTCGATTAAAAGTTTCGCCATGGAAATTGTCTTCCGTAACGAAACATCGAGACAGACAATTTTGTTCTTGCCTTTTCTGTTTTTTAAAGTGAGTGGTCATCGACCACACAATTTTGTCGGTTCAGATGTTTTTACTTTGGGCCATTCGGGCCGAGATTAGTATATGTTGTATTTCCAGTTCTTATTTTTTTGAGCAGTTCGGGCCCATTTTAAATATTTTGTTTGTATTAACAAACATGATTAAACATATGATTATTAGTTTTTACTTTTCTTAATCTATGTTTAGACATTCCTAAAATATCTTAATATTACAATGAAACATGTAAATATTTATTCAAATCTTAGTATAATAGTATATTAACAAAAAAAAATTGTATTTTAAAATAACTTTAGCAAAAAAAATTCTCATCATAATAAAATTTATTGAATAGAATATACCACTTTAAATCCTTTCACAACATCAATCCAAATTTTGTAAACATCATAATTTATTAATAAAACAATAATAAAGAAAGATGATAATTTTTTGTTACAAAAATCATAAAGATAATTTTATGTTTGCTGAAAAAAATAAAAATATGAACATATTACATTTCTAATTATTTTCCAATTTTAAAAGAAAATTTTAAAAACATTTATAACTAGATTTTGAAATGCTCTTAGAAAGCGCGAGTTTATTTTTGAAATTAAATAAATTCTTCTTATATAATTTCTATATAAGATAATGTATAGGATTGATTACATTTATCCGGGTGCACAGAACCGTACCAAACTAGAAAAAAATAAGCTGAGTTTCATAAATAACCGAGCATTTTCTATATCTTTGAAACCGAAAAATAGAAACCAAATGAGTACTTAAATTTCTAAAATACAAATTATATACCTACAAATATTAATTATATTTAATTTCTAAATAACCAAATATCCTAAAAATACCATTTATAAACCAAATTATGCAAAAGAAAAATTAATGACTTGAATATTTTTTATTAAAATAATTAATAGTTAATTATTTATCCTTTATATTTTTTTTTCCAAACAATCTAAACTACCCGATTTAAAACACAATATATTTTACATTTTTGAAAATTCAATAAAACGTATCATATGCAATGTTAGAATTGTCATGTGTAAAACATGTTTGAATAATCTGTCCAATATTCATGGGGATTTATTGTTAGAATAATTATATTATTGATTATGAAACAATAATAAATTAGTTCATTTAAATTATGTAAAGTATTTATATAGTTTGTAAAATATAAGGTAAGACCAAAAAAAAAAGTAAAATCTAATAAAATGGTCCAACAACCTTGTTTAAGTAGAAATTTTAAGAATCATTCCCTTTTAATAGTATATATATAATTTTAAAACTTTTTAATCATTTACATATAAAATACTTATAACTTTTTTTTTCAAATATATTTATAAATACCTATAAACTACTTTAAATTCTTACAAATTAGTTGTAAGAGCTCAAAAACAAGGGTTTATTTATTCGCTAAAATTTTAAAATAAGGGACTTTTTTAAAAACAACCTAACATTTAAAGTAAAACTTAAAACCAATTTTTTACTTTTGTTATTGCTATTCATTCACCTATGAATTTTCCATATTCTCCCTATGTTTTTCAAATATTTACAAAATTACGAATATATTTATTTTTTTTATTATTTCAAAATTAACAAAAAAAAACAAATACACAATAAACATCATACTATTATTTGAGAACACACTTAAATAAAAACATTATAATTTGATTGGCTCACTATTTCACAATATTGACTCAGCTATTTCACATGGTGAAATGACATTAATCATTAACCTTCTTTAAATTTGTTGACATGACATGTGATTAGACAAAAGCTTTGATTTAAAATTAAAAAAATAAGAACCCACTTTCGTAGACATTCCAATATATTAGTCAAATACTATAAGTAGTCAAATCACTATGCTATTATTATATTCAATTTTATCACTATTTTTATAACATTATTAACAAACAATTTTGTACGAAAATATGATTCAATACAATTTTATCATATATATATATGCGTGTCTGTGTGTGAGAGAGAGAAATATATCAACTATATAGCTTATATCACTACAAGAAAGCATATTTTTTATGAGGGTAGTATTCGTTGTAAATTCGTCGTAAACGGGGTGTTACAACGAATTAACCTCGAAAGACGTTTCATTGTTAAACGACCGTCGTAACGGAGGTTTTGTCGTAAACGACTCGTTACGTTTATGACGAAATATATTCTTCGTAAAGCGCAGGGAAAGTATTCGTCGTAAACGACACGTAAGACTTCGGTAAAGCCCACTTAATGATTTCGATGTAAAGCACACGTAAACATTTTCGTTGTAAAGAACACATAAACATTTCGATGTAGGTTTCCCACCGCCATCACGTCTAGCAGATACTCAAGAGAGTCTAAACGAACCTGCTGGCTATCCATTCGAGCTTTCATCTGAGAAGTCTCTTCATCCCGTCTCGAAGTGTATGACGAAGTTGTCCTTTCAACTTCGTTAACATAGCCTATGCCAACTATTCGTCCCTTCTTTTTAGGAGCCACCTATAAAATTAAAACATA